>NW_026016515.1:0-44626 GCF_020379485.1 Brassica napus | reverse complement strand
TCTTAGACAACAGCTTAGTATTATCCCAACTGAATTAGGAATAGAATCATGAAGAAATATTGTACATTCACGGTCGTAGAGGGTTGACCAAGATTTGGGGCAGCGATCTCTACTACAGGAATTATATCGTTGCTATATATCTTCATAGAAGTAGACTCATGTGGAGGTAAGAATGAGTCTGAATAGGAAATAAAATGACATTTGGCATGAGAGAAGATGTCTCATGAAATATCAAATCTCTTGATATGTATGACTTATTATTTTTCATATCCATGACCGTATAGCCATTATATCATGCATGATAAACAAAGAAGATGCAAGGTCTAGACTGAAGCTGAACTTGTTTTTTTCTTTGAAAAATTTAAACATTAAGCTAAACAGCCTAACACCCAAAGACCATTATACTCCACTTTTTTGAAGATAAAAACCTCAAATGAGACTTTTCTTTCCATAATTGTGTTGGTAGTCAGAGGATAATAACAACTAAAGTAAGAACATATTTTCCCATAATTCCAGTGGCACCTGAGGCTTTAACTTAAGAGAATAAGGAACAGTAAGGATGTGTTGATGTTTCCCCTCAAACACATCATTATGTGCATGAGTTTCAGGGTAAGAGTGGAATTGAAAAATCTCTTTCCTCTTAATCAGATCCACAAGTTTCAGTTACTGAGCATTATCTGACCGCACTACAGTGACCTGAGTCTTGATCTTCTTTTGAAAGTCAGGAAAGAATATAAGACCTCCTTTTGGTGCGAATAATACAAACCCAGGTAGCACTTCATCTACAATAGTAAGGAAATGGATATAACCTTCCACAATTGATGTAGAGAAAGTATCCCATACATCAATGTGTAAAAGATCAAAAGGCATTATCTTTTATTCTTTTGCTGAATCCATGTAATCTATTACTACATCGGTTTTAGAAATTGATGGATGGTCTAGTCTATTATGTCATATATTGTCATCAACAACAACATTTGAACTTACTGCAAATTGTTGTTGAAGTGAGTTAGAACCTTTATTATCAGCTATATTAAAGACGTAAAGGTTGAATAACTGATCACTCTTCCCAATCGCCAATTCCTTGGTATGTGCATGTATCATATAAGAATCCATGTCAAATGTAACTCGACGTCCTAAATCCTTGGTCAACTGGCTTACCCTAGGTAGATTTAGTCTGAAAACATGTATATACAAAACATTAGTTAATATCAGAAAATCCTTTAATCTAATGTTGCATATCCCTGCAATTTCACTCCAAATCATGTTGGTAAGGTGAAAAATGTGTTCATTGGATCAGAAAGTTAAGTAAATAAGGGTCTATCATTTGAGACATGATATTTAGCTCCACTGTGTATCCTGTGAAAATCATATTTCTCTTGGCTATTACATGCCAATGAAATGCAATGTAGAGTTACATAAAGCTATACTTGGGAGTGTTAATGTGGTTCCACCAGTAGAAGAAGTCACATAATTCACTTGAGCACTCGGAGGTGGAAGTTGTTAGTTAAAGTATGCAATGACTCCTTCAATCTGAACCTTTGAGAGATTGTTTATCCCATTTGACACAAAACTATGTAAGAGCATGGTATACAATCACATGATTTATTGATCTAGTTCCTTCTGAAAAATCATATGTATGCTTCTGTGACACTTGATTCATCTTATGTTTAAAACCATTTGGATATCCATGAATCATATAACATGTATCCAGTAAGGAATGGGAATAAGGCAATTACTTGCTAATTTTGGAAGCTTGGTATTTGGCTTGGCTCGTTCGGCTTGGCTCGTTCGAATAATTTTATTTAGGGCTTGAGCTTGGTACTTGATAAAGAAAATACTTGTTATTTCAAGTACTTGACATAAAAGTTAATACTTGTAAGTTAGTTAATATCGGCTTTTTACTTGCCAATATCAAGTAGTTGCTTCTAAAATACTTATTACTTGCAAGTAAGTAAAATAAAAATAAAATCTCGTACAAAAGTAAGTATATGAATTTTGCTCTCTTTTTACTATTGGGGTTTCTTATATCAAATCTCATATTTTTATCTGTTTCAGTTACAATATAAGTAAAATATAAAATATTTTTAACATATAATATTTTTAATGGATAACAAGAATTTATAGAATGAGTAACGAATAATAGGTAACAAAGAAAGTAACGAGACAAGTAAAAAATATAAAGATACTTGATACTTTACTTATACTTGCAAATAATAAGATCTGACGGCTTGTTACCCATTTGACAATGTCGAGTACTTGATTTTTCAAGGTGAAACATCGCAACTAACAACTATAAGCCAAGCAAAAATAAGCATGGCCAGCTAATTTTTAAAATTAAGTGAACCAAGATTTTGAGACTGTAAAACTATGCCAATGTTAACAAGTAAATAGCCGGTTGTAAGTTAATATGGGAAAGACACTAGAATTTGGGTTTTAGACAATCAGAATTATGAGTTATAGATGCTAAGGGTGTGTGATGTACCGTCCTAGAACTCAAATGAAATAGTAAGATATCCAGCTCTCGCTGCGAGGCTAATCAGACGTCTAATTCATATTCCAGCTCTCGCATGTGAATAAGGAGCGAGTGTCGATCAATACTATAGAATGTCGATCGATACTATAGAGTGTTGATCGATACTATAGAGTGACGATTGATACTTCTTAGAAAGCATTAACGCTTTGATTGATATGTTCACTAAGTAATTAAACCATCTTTCGCGTGCGCCTAACAACCTAGTTCATCATAATTATATTCAGGTAATGAATCTACTTTTGCAGTTGTCAATTATCATAAGTTCAGGATTTCAGTTAGCTACTCTAAAATACAAGTAGTTGTATCAATTTTGTGAAGGATCCAATTAAATCACCCTAGCAGTTCTATGTTTCAATAATCCATAAAAACCATAATTATCCCTAAATCTTACAAGGTGAATAGTCAGACATAATTAACCAAAACATAAAGATAAGCTTAATGAATAGCATATATAGATAGAGTAAGAAATACTAGACTTCCAATACAAATCTCTGAAAAAGTCTTTGACCTTCTCTCCAAAAGCTTCTAAATAAAAACCCTAATACTATGGTGTATTTAAGGTGTGGTAAAGATGTGTGTTTAGCCTAAATAATGGCTAAAAATATATAGTAGATAATAACGTCGGTCAGGGGAAATCTTGTAATTTGTGAGAGGTTATGGGCCTAAGTCGGTCTGTCAACTCGCGCGGGTGTCGGGCGACACCAAGGAAGAGGTGTCGATCGACGCTTCTTCTAAATCTCGACTCTGACTTTTGATTTCTTGAACATTTACGAGTTTCCTCATCCTTAAGCTCTAAAAGGCTCCATAATCTCCACATTGCTCCATAACATGCATGAAACTGGAAAAGAAAATCTAAAATAGATTTCAAACATAACATAAAGACTCTAAAAAGGACTTATACTATGGCTAAAGACCGGTAAAATCCATAGTATATCAGCTTGCAAGTTTTCAACTTAAGGTACTTGTTACTTGGCTTGATCGTTGTAAGTACTTGATTTTAGGAGACAAGTACAAGACCAGTAGTAGGTATGACCATACGAACCCAATGTCGAGTATTTGTGCCAAACTCATGTATGGCCATTATACATGCAATGAGCACATAATGGTCTATTTTGTTTTGTTGTGTAATTGGAGTGAGTAGTATAAATAGAGGTAAGCAATGGAGTAAGAGCTAAGATTTGAAAGTCTGTAGGATTCTTGTCTGAAAGAGATTCCTTTGATTATGGTCTTGATCCAGTAAGTTATTGATCTCAGACATTTGATTACAGACATTTTTCTTAATAAATAATTTACTTCTAATAACGGCATATGATTTGTTTAAATCATTCAAAAACTTTATCACCATGGAATGTCTTGTCTTGTCTTGTCTTGATAGCTTTGTAGTAATCACAACTAATGCATGTTTCCACCAATTTGCACCATCTAACTCATCCCAAGTGTCTTCAATGTGGTATAATATGTAGCTAAGACCACCGTTCTTTGTTGTAGAGATCATTCATGTTTAGATAACTGATATTATCTTAGAATATTCGTGATGTGAAATCGAGTTATCAGATCTTTCCAAATTTTGTAAGAATCTTTGAAACAAATTATATTTCCTACATTTTTTGGATACCGAATCCAGATGCCAATATTTCACGATTGAATTACATCTTGACTAGATTCTTAAGTTTGGATGTGATTCCCTAGGTCCCACTAAGGAACCATCAATGAACGCAAGCTTATTCTTGGCATCTAAAGCTATAATTATTGTGATTCTTCAGCAATCATAATTGGATCCATTGAGTGTTTTAGCGATGAAAGGAAGACATGGATTACCACTGCTGGTGAGAAAGAACAGTTAATGAATGCTATCAAAATAATTTCATTTAAATAAGGTCTCATAGAAGAAGCTCCAGGAATATAAATTTGAAGACCTGGAGAGGCCATTGATCTATCCAGGCGACACCTGATTTGCGGTTAATCACCATTGTAGCAAACTTGAAAAGCTCAAAATCTTCGTAATATCAATAATTTTTGGTTGAATAGCGTAAGAAATTGATCACGAAATCAAAAGAAAGATTAATCGGGAGAATCACTGATGAATATAGGTCAATGAAGCATAATAAAGAAGAGAATCGATCAATGTTTGAGCCTCAATGGCTGTGATACCATGTTCGTGAAGTAACAAAGAAGACAAAGTTGTGTAACGAAATTTTTTATGTTATTCATCATATTGAAAATGAGGAAGAAGTCTGCTCTTATAGTATGGGCTGATTCAGGTTTATATAACAAACAAACAACCGAAACACCAAAACCAACATATTGATTACATGGTTTTGTCTACAAAACATGCTTTGAAACCATGTCATGGTAGTAAAAAAATAAGGAACACCGTACCACATCAATTTTGTTTATCTCTTGAGAAGTGTGCTTCATATGCCTCACCTGGTGAGTCCCATGAAGTAGCAGCTGTATCAAAAATATTTTCGGATGGGTACAGTAAAAGTACAAAATCATGCAACAAAGGTCAGGTTTATGCTAAGTCAGATTTCTTTGTAGCTGTCGTTGGGATCATCTATTTGAGAGTCATGTTCATATGATTAGAGTTCTCCAATTAGCATAAATAAATGGGCAAATGAAGTGGTTGCTACATATACAAAGGAAGAAACTAGGATGGAGATTGTGATCCGTCTTCCAGTTCCTTACTGATGCAGCTCAAATTAACCCTAGAGACTCTCTCAAATAAGAGATCAATTATAGTACATAGGGATCAAATCCATAGGAAGCGGGGACACACAATAGATCAGATTATATGTAAGATTAAGCTAGGCAAACAAGTATTATAACAACAACTAATAAATAAGACAGTAAACAAGATAGATGTGGTTGTTAAACAGATAAGACGGAAGCTAGACTTTCAGGTAATCCAAATTATGATGTATAGGTGCCAAGAATATGTTATGATCAATCCTAGAACTTGAATGCAATTGTAAGATATCCAGCTCTCGCTGTGAGTCTACATGTTCAGATCAGTACTCATACTCTCGTATTTAATACATAACGAGTATTGATCAATACAATTATAGAGTGTCAAATCGATACGCTTTCAAACAAGCTTTAAAGTTCTGATCGATAAGTTCACAAAGTTAATTAAACCAACGTGTCACAGCTCCAAACAACCTAGCTGAATAGAATTATATTCAGGTACGAATCTGCTCTCGCTATTGTCAAATTCTAAGTTCAAGATTCTAGTTAGCTACTCTAGAATGCAAGCAATAAGATCAATTCTGTGAAGGATTCTAGATAATCACCTTAGAAGTTCTATAATAAATAATTCATCATAACCTTTATAAACCCTAAGTCTAACAAGTTAACTACTCAAACATAATCAAGCAAGACATAAATATAAACAGAATGAATTGCATAATTAGATTAGAGATAGAAATACTGGAGTTCCAATACAATACTCCGAAAGAGTTCTTGGATCTTTGCTAAAACCTTAGAAATCTTCTAAGAATAATAATATCCAATATGTGTCTTTCTATTTCCTAAACACTGGCATAAATATATAAATCCTAGGTCTAAAATCATCAGGGGCAATCTTGTAATTCGTGAATGTCTTTGGGCCCACTTTGTAACTTGAGTCGGCAAGGCCTTTCTCGCGTGTGTGTCAATCGACAGCAAGGATGAGCGTCGACCGACACTTCCTCTGTGTATCAACTCTGTTTCCTGTTCATTTTCTCAGCTATAGTTTTTTTTTCATTCTAAACTCCATAAACTCAACAATACTCCAAAACGTACCTAACCCTGAAAATACTCTAAAATAGACTCCAAACATAATATAAAGATTCTGAATAGAACATTTACTATGACATAAAAAAGTGGTAAATCTATAGTATATCACTTACCCACTCAGACATTTAGATGCCAATTGCACAAAAATTATTGGAATAAACAGATGAAAAGCAGAGAAAATCGATCATGTCTATGCTAATTTTTGTTTGTCATCATGTACTGTACTTTGTGAGTTATGTAGATATTTGTTATTATGCATTATATCCAGTTCCATCATGTTTACCAATGATAATGTGGCAGCAAAAGTTGGTAAATTAATAAAAAATGTAGAATAATATCTACGAAATTTCGTTCAGGTTTCTTGGATGAATGTCTTTTCTTTAATGTGGAGACTGGAAGCAGAAAAGATCTATTGGAGAGGCGATAAGAATATGAAAGCAAAACTCAGACCATGAATTAGACAACGTAGAGGATTGCCTGATATGTTACAGAATTTGAGAAAGTAGATGATTGCCTTATCTGTTACAGTGTGATTCAAAAATCGAATCACAGCCATCCAAGACAAACTTGCATGACATGAAAAATATAAGTTTCACAAAGAATGTTTAGACAAGTGGTTCCCCATGTCTCACAAACTTGCATAACATTATTGATTTTTACTTTCTATCAAAGAAAGATGGTTTGCGGAGGAATATAGGTTGCATTGATATGTAAAAATTTAAATAATATGTGAGAGCTTTGTTTCTCTCAATGATATAACATTCATGTGAATGATGACAAAAGCGAATAATATATATAGGAAAATTAATGAGATATTTAGACCAAAAGGTATTTATTTATGTTTACTTTACATATATAGACATTTCTTAATTAATAGGTATTTATCTATGTTTAATAGGACCACTTTCACCTCTTACTTTACATTTGAAATTCCTTCATACCCTTCTTTTAACTTCACGTTAGATGCATATAGTTGAGATCCCACCAAATAACCTAATTACTAATTTACTCTTTTACTATTTGCTTATATTTTCATAAATTAGTTTGAGGTGACTCATGTGCAACTAATTATCTCCTCTAATAATCATTTAAAATGAATGGTCTAGATTCATCTTCTTTTTTTTGTTCATGTAATAACTTTTGCAAATTCATATCTTGTTGAGATTTATCTTCTCCAATCTCCAAATCCATAAAAAAATCATGTGCAATGTAAATGGTATAATCGCCGAATCTATATGTTGTTGCCGTATCCAAACCCTAGTTCTCTATTTTTTCACTATTATCAGAATCAAAACTATAACTATCTATTTCATTATTATGCCAATCTCCTTGCTGACTGAACAACTGAGCTCATGTTAGGTTTCCTCCTGGCATTAATTTTTGATTTTTGCTTTAACCTTAACACTCTTAGTTTTTACTTTCCATCATAGGAAGATGGTTTTTGGAGGAATGTAGTTGCATTGATATTACATAATTTGTGAGAGATATGTTTTTTCACAATGATTCAATATATATGTGAATGATGAAAAATGAATAATATATATAGGAAAAATTATTCTCTCTCAAAAAAAATAAAACTTTAATATATGTAGAAAAAATATGTGCCACACATCATTAATAAATTTCTAAGAACTTGACACTTCAGCAAGGATCGGCGTTCGGATACCCATTCAGGTTCGGTTTTCGTCTATTTAGGTTTTGAATTTAAAAATTTAAGCTTTATTCATTTATTTATTGATATACCATGGATTTTACCCAATTTAACCATGGTATATATGTGTTTTTAAATATATTATAGTTGTTTTGGAGTCTTTTTAGTATGTTTTCAGGTTTTTGAGTGATTTGGAGGAAAGTGGTGATTTTGGTGCATTTTGGAGATAAAATGATAAAAACCCGTAGCTGAACATCAAACAGCCCAGCGTTCGATGTTTGAAGGCCTTAATCGATCGACACACACTCTGCGTTGTCTATCGACAGCGAAGCGCGCTGAGGCAAGATTTGGTTCCAGCCAACTTTAAACCCAAGTCCCACAAGAATTATCAGATTACCCCTAAGGAGTTTTAACCTAATATTTATGTGATCTGCCATTGTTCTAGGAAACACACGCTTTCTATACTTTCATACTTTCATACAGAAAAATACTTAGAGTCTTAGGTTTGGAAAGAAGATCCAAGAACTCTTTCAGAGATTTGTGATTGGAACTCCAAGTTTTTCTACTCTATCTATTTATGCAGTCTTCTTATTTCTTTGTTATGAATTGCTTAGCCATGTCTGTGTAGTTCTCTTTGTTAGATTTAGGGTTCAGATATTCATGAGGGATTATCCCAAAATATAGAATTGCTAAGTGTTAGGATATCCATCAATTAAACTGTTCTTAATGCATGTGTTCTAGAATAGCTAACTAAGACCTTGCCTATAGATATTAGGGCACACACGGAAGCTTGGTTCTCTGTCTAAATTAGTTTACATTGTGCTAGGATTTCTAGAAACAAACGGAAGCTGATTTAGTTTAGCCTAGTGAACAAGTCAAACCCGTGCGTAAAGCTTCCTGGAAGGTACGTCGATCGACAACTCATTAGTTGAATCGATCAACGGGCTGAAAGGTGTATCGATCGAAAATCCATAATTGGTATCGATCGACACTTTCTCAAGACCAACAAGCGACATCTGAGGTCTTAGATCCGGCAATAGATAGTCTAAAAATACGGAAGTTGATCGAATATTCTTTAAGTTTGAGTTCTAGAATATCCAACATACACTTAATCTCTATATCTCTATAATCATGATTGTCTGAATAGAAACTCTAACTCTAATGCCTTTCATATCTGTTTCAAACCCCCAATCAATCAACCAAACAATTACTTCTTCACCACTGCTATTTAAATTAAACCTATTTGCCTAGCTTATCCACATAACTTCTAGATATTTTGTGTGCCTTAGCTCCCTGTGAATTCGATCCATAAGTACTACAACTCGACCTCTTATTTGAGAGAGTACAAATCACTCCTTAGGGTAATTTGAGTGATATAAAATTTGGCACCGTTGCCGGGGAGCTTCGATCGCCATTAGATCAAATTTAGTTAGGCTTAGTGTAGGTTTTTGTTATAGGCAAAAACTGATAAAAAAATTTCTTGTCTTTTCAGGTGCATGCCCAGAAGTACCAGAAGCAACAAGGAACAAACACTGCTCTTTTCAGATCCTGCACGTTTAGAACGCTCAATCCACAAATAAAAATGCACCGCATCGATTGACAACAACACTCGTTCGTCGACCGACACTCGCTTTCCACCTTCGACCGAGACTACTCTTTCGTCGACCGCCCTGACCCACCCGACATCGATCGACATTCCACATCGGACATCAATCGATACTGAGCCGCGAGACATGGTTGCGACTATAGTTCTAATTAAGGACACGACTGGAAACCGGCATGACCAGGAGGGTCATCTGCGTAATGCAGTAGGTCAGAAGATAGATGATCAGGGGGCTGTAATCCATGATATTGCAGCTGCTCAAGTTGTAGACGAGGCTGCTAGACCGAGGACATTAACTGATTAAAACATGCTATATCAGTACTACGAGAACAGATCTAACATCCGTCCTCCAGCCATTCAGAGGCAAAACTATGAGTTGAAGCCTTAGTATTTCACACTCGTTGGACAGATACCCTATAGTGGGTTATCACACGAGCATCCTATGGACCATCTGGAGAGGTTCGAGGATCTAGTTTATGTTATTAAAGCCAATGGAGTCCCTAAGGACTACCTCTTTTGCAAGCTCTTCAAGTACTCACTTGCTGGAGAAGCTTCGCAATGGCTCAAGAAGTTACCACCAGGATCTCTTACATCCTGGGCCGACATCAAGAATGCATTCCTTCTAAATTTCTTTGATGAGGCACGCGCTGAAGACTTGAGGAGCAAGATTACTACATTCACACAGGAGCCTACAGAATCATTCAGAAGCTCTTGGATCAGATTCAAGACATATCAGAGAGACTGTCCACACCATGGATTCAATGAAGTGCAACTGCTCAGCATTTTCTTCAGAGGCTTCGCGATGTCATACCAGATGGCTATAGACTCAGCTAGTGATGGAAACTTCAACACTTTGAATCCAAAAGAGGCTGTGAGACTTATTGAAAACTTGGCATCCAACAACAGCACCAAAAACACTGAATTTGAGAGGAGAAAATCGGCCACTACCCTATGGAAGGAACAGATGGACGATAATAAGGCTAAGCTGGATAGTGTTCACAAGCTTCTCAAGAAGCAGGTCAGCTTTGCAGAGGATGTAGAAGCTGTAGATGTCGACAGTGACAAAGATGAAGAGGAGGATGTGAACATCGCTAGTGGTACAGGCTTTCAAAATCAGGAGTCTGGAAATCAGAGTGGATATATAAACTCTTTTGGCAATGGACAGAAGAGTGGATACAACCAGAGTTCACAATACCAGAAACCATTTAGCGGCAACTACAACAGCAGCAACGGGCCTTATGGAAATTCTTTCTACCAGAAGCAACCATCACAGACTTGAGAGAGGAATATAGAGTCCATGCTTGATCAAGTTCTTGAAGGTCAGCAGAAGTTGATGGTGAACTTCAATGGAAAGATAGATGGTGTCTACACAGAGCTGAACTCAAAGTTTGAGTCTTTGAACAACCATGTGAGGAAGTTGGAGACAAAAATAGTTCAGACAGGAGAGACTGTTAAAAGGCAGGAGGCCTTCATTAAGGGTAAAAGAGATGAATCACTGAAGAACCACGTGAATGCCATCATATATGATGATTTTTGGCAAGTGGAAAATGAGGAGAAGCTTTAGGAAGGAGACTTTCAAGTTGAAAGCACCATGGGTATCAGCGGTTCACACCGGTGTCGACCGATGGAGACAGACGAATATCGATCGACATGTTATACTCAACATCGATCGACAGAGGAAGTTGCATCATGCACAACAGTACGGATACTAACTCACGAGGAGTTCGCAGCTAAGTACCCTCTACTCCTTGGGAAAACCTTCATGGCTACTGTAGTAGCAGTTTGCAACATGCAGACAAATCAGTTGTGTCTAATACTGATAAATCCTTATGTCTACTATGATCCAGTTAGAATTGTCAAACCACAGACATCCAAAACTGGAGTTAATATAAGATTCATAGCAGCATGCTACTGCGAATTTGAAGCTGAATACGAGACAAAGTATGAAGCATCTATCGATAGTCGGGTTACACATCGATCGACGCTCATCACACACCAGATTCCGAGGTACAATTAAAAGATAATACAGATTATGGTTATCTAACTCTGAATGAATTTGGAATTTTCAGGGATCCAGAAAGCCAAGCACGAGCCATGGACGGACGCATTCTCAATAAATCCAAGGAGGACATTGCTGAAGTCATTGCCATGAACGGGCCCAAAAAATTCATGGACACGCAGAACAGAGTTGAGGATCCACCATCAATCAACAAAACAGTTGCACCATCGATCGACGGTTAGTCTGAATTCAGAAGATCAGCGCTTCATCAGAACAGGAAAAGGAAACCTCGTTTGGAGATGAGAAACGAGTATGGTGCAATATCAACCGTGCCAGAACAAGACACTTACAGCAAAGCAGAGGTTGATGAATTGGTAGCAGATATATACAGAGCTATGAGGACGGCAGATGATTATCATTCCAAAAGCCTCGATGATGTCTACTACCCATTCGACAACAGTATAAGCTGGTTGACCACACATACGGATGAGATGAAGCAAGACATAGCCATGATCCAGGAACAACATGCAGTCGGCGTAAGAGCATCGAAATCGATCGCCTATCACATTCAGCCATCGATCGACGCCAGCACCAGAACATCGATCGACGCTAACTTGCGTCATTCAAAGATAGGCTACAAACATTCACCTATAGGATTGATGGTGTCTACTACCCGCTCCGTGATGACATAGATTCATTGACTACAAACATGAACGCGTTGCAGCAAGAGATGGACACGATTCAGAGTTAGCTCGATTTTCAAGCAGAACAGTCACCATCGATCCACAGACACACTCGCCCATCGATTGATAGCGACCGTACATCATTGGGAGGCAAGCTGGTAACCAGAAGTTCTTACATGATAAGCTTGAAAGAAGATATCTATCATGAGTTCAAGGACATCTCAGAATCAACACATGTCAGACTTAGAATACAAAAGCGCAGCATTGAAAATCTTCAGCTTAGGATGAATGCAAGTGAGGTTGCTAGAGAAAGATTGAAAAATCAGTGGACCAGAGGATGAGGCCATAAGAAGCTTCATTGGTACTTGGTTCCAAATGAGCGAGGAAGATGTAGACACTTGTTTCCCAACAAGTAGTCATCCACCTCCTTACTAGCCAACCTACTTCCAAAGTCAAGCTAAATAAATATAACAAAGCTCTGCATGGGAGGCAACCCACTATTAGGTAATTACTTTCAGTTTTAATATTTAAAGTTACTTATTTTTTGATTAAGTTTTTTGCAGGTCTAAAAAAAATAACAAAAATAAAAAATAGAAAAACCAGAAAAAACCAAAAAGAGACCCAAGGAGACGTTTACTTGTCATCGACCGATGGGATCAAATCGACATCGTTCGACAGCACAACATCAGAAACTATCGATATATACTTCAATGTGACGATCGACATCGATATCAGCGATCAGGTATACCGTTTTCCTTGTTACATATATGATTTATATTATCACCAAACTCTGACTAGATATACATTTGGGATAGTGTAATTTAAGTCTAGGGGAGGTTTACTGATATTAATTTACCTATGAGTTTTATTAATGTTTTCAAAAAGTTTTTATTGAGTCAAGAAGGGGACAATGAACTTTTACATTTTTTCTTACTTATCTAACCACTCTTTAGCACCATTCTTAGATTTATTGACTGCAAAATATACTATAGATGCTAAAGTGGATTATCGTGCCAAATATTCACACTTGCTGAGAATGTTTGAAAGAACCAAGCTGACCTCCAACCTAATTGAGCTCAACTTGCTTGTCTAAGGGCTTGGTATACATTGGATCAGAATCCTCCTACAAGTCTGGAAGGTATTAAACTTAGTGTCCCTGGTTTTCCTTCCACCTCTCTTTGGCATCCATATATATTTACAAAGGATTGAGATAATTTCTTGCGGTGTAGAGGGGTAGGAGTGTCTCATTCGACCCCATTATTCTACCCTAATAGAATGATCACACATTGTTTGGAAGCAAGGGGTAGATACATTATCGATGACCCCACTATTCGCCTGCAACTTTGCCCGGTAAAAAAAATATTGGATTCAGAAAAGTGAGAAGAGAGAAGGAGAACCAGAAAAGGATTACCTGCAGATCCAGATACTTGTTTGAGTTGATTCCATGTGTTCAGTGATCGATACTCACAAGGTAAAGCCTACATCTTTTATTTATATGAATGAAATGAGGTCAGTAGAGGGGTTAGTCAAACATGATTAGTTAAGTTGCTGGATGAATGGAATTGGTTGCTAAACTAGGATATTGCATAAAAAGTAATGAGATCCTAGGATGATGCTCTGGAACAGATGGGATAATCCTTGCAGAAACGAATCAAAAGACTCAAGTTTTTCAAGGCATGTGGACCGAATGGTGACACAAGAGGCTGCGTAAAGGCTCCTTGATACTCCTAGGCAATAGATCGGATATGACACACCAAACTAGATCCCTTATTCTCTGGATATTACACACCAGAAGTTGGATATTACACACCAACACTCAATCAACTCGACAAGCAAGAAGAAAAGAGAAAACAAAGGTTTTGATAAAAAGATTTGATGCCTCTTATTAGATTTCGACCATGTTTATAAAGGGAGAGACTTGTACATGCACAAGCTCTCGAAAATGCAAGAGGAGTAAAGACAGGCTCCTCTCGAAAATACAACAAAGACCAAAGACTAGAGTTTTCAAAAATGAAGAAAAACATAATATAAACTTAGAAATAAAATGGAATAACTTTGGAAGCTGTTATGGCATTTTTGTGAACAAGTGATTCATGCTGAGCTTTACTGAATGATAGAAAGGAGACAAGTCGTTGTAGTGTTTTCTCTGTTTCAGTTGTTGATAAACCAGGAGATCCTTCTTTTGAACTACTACCATACGGGTATGGGTTAGTATATATCGGCAATGTCTTGGTAACAGCAGGAGAGATGGATCATTAGGTAGGAACCGAATGTCTATAGTGAAGACCGCATGGTCTTCATGCTCTATAGTTGATGGTTCCTGCTTCCGAAGGTATCTTTTGGGCTATAAGTTCTGAAACCATAGAAGGTATTTGGATTTATAACTGCATCCTTCAATGGATTTTTTCTATGTATCCTTCAGTTGAGGATCAAGCCATTTGTAGTTCAAATGATTGGAGGCGTGTAACCTAGATGGGCATGTAGCCTAGTTGAGATATAGCCTTGTAAGCATGTGGCTTTGTTGTTGATAGGAATCATCTAGTCTAGAGGGCACATGGTCGGACCAGATGGTAGATTAGCCAAAATTTTACAGTGGGCATGGAGTATTGCTGATGAGCAGAAGATCATGGCATGAACTAGTAAGTAGAGTTGCAGACCTGCTACAATGAGCATATAACTTGGTTTGGTTGATAGTAATCGTAGGGATTTTCCTGTCATATGCATATCGATGAAGATGGTCTTCTAGGTCAATTCTTTCCTTGTCCGTTGTCGAATTGATGTATTGTGTAGATGAGAGTGTTCACCCTCCTTCTTTAGGGGGTTGGGAGCCTAATATCTATAGCGACTGGGCTTGATTCAATAATATCGTAAGTGGGCTCTTTGCCGCGTTCTGGGCCCTTTCGGTCCGTTTTTCCAACTTAAACTATTTCATGATTTTATAAAAAAAGCGCTTTCGAAACGACTTCGATTCCGAAGAACATTCAAATTCCTCGTATAGCATAGGCGATCCTAGGTGTTCAGCTAACCGTTGCCGTTTTATACGTTCAATCCGAATGTTATTCAAGAAAACGAGTTCTTGGGGTTTTAAACTCGTAAGGTTCCAACAATATCTCCGATCGAGACGAAACAAGAGTGAGTTCGATACAATCTCGGGAGAGGAGTTACAAAGACGAGGTGAAGATGGAGTCTGGTCAATTCAACTCGGCTGTTCGCCGAACTGGACTGGTCCAGCTTGGCAAACGGCCGAGCTAAATCTGTGGTTGATCCAGCTCGGCCATTCGCCGAACTGGACTGGTCCAGCTCGGTGAACGGCCGAGCTGAATCCCGCGGTCGATCCAGCTCGGCCGTTCGCCGAACTGGGCTGGTCCAGCTCGGTGAACGACCGAGCTGAATCCCACGGTCGATCCAGCTCCTCCGTTTCGACGAGCTGACCATTAGACCTTTGGTAGTTTTTTTTTGTTTTTCGACTTCTTTCTATTTTTACGGAAGAGAAGATTTGCTCGGGAAGTTTTCTGACGTTGATTTCGTCGTAACCGATTTTGATCCCAACAGTTAGACCCCCCCCCCCCAGCTCGTTAGAATCGCGAGGTTCTTGCGACTGGTTTAGACATGTCGAGTAAGTTAGAGGGAATCCAGTGTCTGAAAATCCGAAGTTGAATAGTGAATCCTTTTGCCTATAAGTATGTGGAGTGAGTTTTCAGATTCTTTACTTGCTCATTTCCACAAATTTTCTTTCAAAGAAAAATCCTTTGCTCTCTTCTCTCCCTTTGGTAAAGAAAATGTTTTCTATCTATTCCTCTTTTCTTTTGAGAAAGAAAGATCATGTCTTCAAAGAGAAAATCTTCCACCAAGTCTCATCACGACCGTTCTGTTCCCGATGGTTCCAGTTCGCAGCATGCCGACGTCGTGCCCAAGGTGGACTTCTCAGCGGACTCGATCGATCCTGAGTAGATTGATGCGTACTGGGCGGCTAGGGGTGAAGTGAAACCTCCCGTTCTCGGGCTGTGGGTTCCTTCTCCTTTTAAGACCAACCCTTTGGCCGGCTGTCCGAGCAAGAGTTGTTCGAATGGGCTCGCGGCCGTTAGACGTGTCTGCAAAATTCCCGAATCAGTCGAGTTTCGCCTCCCAGAAGCTGAGGAAGTTGCACGTGACCCGTCCGAAGGCTATTTTACGTGCTACGAGGCGTACTTGATGCTGTGTCATCTATGGTTCCCTATCCCGGAGCTTATCGTACAGCTTCTCGATCGTTTTAACTTGTCGATCAGCCAAGTTAATCCATGCGGTTTGCAGCACCTTATTGGAATCTTGGTGCTGAGTTATGACCTAGGAATCACCCTTGATGCTGATCATCTCGATGCTTGGGTTGAGCCACGATGGTCTTCTTCGCTCATAGTCAAAGTGAGGCCTCGTCCAAGCATGGCGATCATCTCGGGGTTCGCATCAAAATACCATTATTGGAAAGAGCATTTCTTCTTTGTTTGTGTTAGTGATGCCTCTGTGGAAGCGAGCGCCATCGCCGTCTTTAGTACTAGATGGGGGCAAAGAGGTATTCTTGATTCCGAACGTTCACTATCTTTGGCTTTGAAGACGTTTGATCTTTACTCATTAGTTTTTTTTTACAGTGTCCACCACTCATTATCGGGTTCCTGAGGGTTTGCTCACCGTCCGAGAGTTATTACGCGGACGTCTATGCTTTTGGGCTAACTTCACCCCGAGGCGGATTCGCCGTGCTGTTGTGCTCCATCGTTCCCGGTTTCAGCCGGACCTGCCGACCGAAGAAGGGTCGGAGTCAAACACGGATGGGTTTATTCCGTACGTGCCTCAGACGAAGAAAGCTAGTTCAAAACATCGAAAGGATAAACAACTTATGGTGGACGAAGACGTGGTAGACGGGCAGCTTTCTCCGGACAACATACTCAAGGACTATCTCGACAGTCAAGCTGGTGGAAGCAGTAGCGATCAGTTTAATCTCGAAGGTTTGTTCGAATTCGACTTTCCTCTGACCAAAGGTGGACCCAGCAAAGTGCTAGAGTTTGCCAAGGCAGGGAGAATGGTCAGTGGGGTAAGTTCTCATTTTTGAACATTCTCGGATTTTCGTTTTGGCCGAAGCTTCCTTGACTTTGAGAATTTTCACAGGGCTTTCTTATGATAAACCGAGCCCTCGACACGAGCAAGCAAGAGGCTGATATGGCTCGATTCAAGCCCGAGGTGGCTGATAAAGAGATTTCCCTTCTGAAAGATGAATTGGAAAGTTCTCGTCGTCGTGAGGGAGAGTCGTTCGAGAAGGAGGTCAACCATGCCTATAGGCGAGGAAAGAGAGAGGTGGTCGAGGTTATGAAGAAACGTCGTGATAATTTTTCGCAAAAGTTTGGAGAGATCAAGGAGCATTACAAGGCACTCGCAGATTATCGTGAGTGTCGTGGAACCGTGGGTGGTTTGTATCTTACGCAGCTTCTTGGCTACTCGTATGAAGGCGGGTATGCGAGGCAGACCGTGCGTTTAGCCGAGAAAGATACAAACTTTGCAATATCTGAGGCCGAGGAAAAGATTTGCGAGCAATGGGATCCGGTTCCCATTTCTCCAGATACGGTGGAGGCCGAGACGGGAGACCTTGGTGAGACGGGTGAGGTAAACCAGCCGGTGGCTCCGCTCGATGTCAATGACTACTCGATCGGAAGGTCGGTGAGTGGGAACTTTGACCTTGGCGATTGATTCTTAGGTTTGTTGTGAGTCATTCGGGAGAGTGTTCCCTTGACTTTGTAATTTTTTTATGTTATTTGTTTTTTGTTGGCCCAATATGGGGTTGTTGTTTTTTTTTTATGTAATGGGACTGGCAGTGTGTGGTTTTGAATCCCTGGCTTTCGTGTTTGGACCATGCTTTTAAAAAAGGATGTTTTTAAGAATGTTTAGATTTTTGCTAAGTGTAAGGGGGAAGGATCCAAGTTGTCATCTTGTCCTTTGCCTCTTTTTGTGGATCGTCAAACTCGTTGCTCATTGAAGTTGTGAGAGCGTTTTTGGTATAGACGAAGAGACATGCTTTCAGGATCTCGTATCTTTTCGATATCATGCCCTGAGACGTTAGAGACCAGTGTGCTGGGTTTAGGGTAAGAGCTAGGTTTATTTTCGGTTAAAGGCTTTTGCGATGACTAATCGGCTTTCGTTTTGCCTGTTGCTATTTTAACCTGACTCCATTCCATTTTAAAGTCCGCGATATGTTCTCGGCTTATTTGACTTGTATGGTAGGAATCGAGCACCTCTTCGAGGACAATTTTTAAGTCTCCCAAAAGTGATGACCAAAATTTCGGATTTCTTTTATAGCGCGCTATTTTATCCTAGTTGGATGTAAGAGGACCTATCCTTAGGATAAGTCTAAATGTGTTTGTTTAGGACGGCTAAAGTGCTTGGGAGGTCCAATGGACAAGCGTTTGTAAGTTTTAGTCTCGAACGGACAGGGAGCGTGTTTTCGAAGATATAGGCGATGTCTCGCTTATATATATTTTTTTTTCGAAAACACACTTTATGTTAGTAACGTTTCTGAGATCGGGGTCTCGCGTTTTGGTCGAGGGTCAGAATTGATGGTTTGACTGAGATTTGGTCTCGAAGGAGTTTTTAGTGGTCGGTGGAATATGTTGATTTTGGCGATGCTTTTGGTCGTTGTGACGATTTTGTTCTTTGTTGGGTATGTTAGTGTGGAGTCGATTCGTTTTGAGGTATGACGATTTTTTTTTGTGAGTTTGCGTTTTTTGGTTTCGTTCAATAATCGTTTTGCTCGTATACGGATGTTTTCCGAAAGTATAACAAGATATTCTTCCGAAATAAGAGAGATGTTAACGAAGTTTTTTATTGCCGAAAGAGTTTCAAAAAATTTAAGTACAAGGCAAGTATTTTTAGAATGCGGGAATAGATGAGTATTCGTATATGCACCCACCCCCCTTTTTGGAGAGGGGGATAGCTGAACCCATCTTAGGACGAGCTGCCTACGTACCCATTTTGGGGATCAAGCCATCTCGTAGTTCTGTTTGTTGTGCGAGTGTGTTTACTCGACTACTGCCTCGGTCGCGTTAGTTGCAGGACCGACGTCTTTTACCAGGTTTGTTTCTTCGGGTTGGGTACGTTAGGCTTTGAAACTGGTTGTTCCTTGGCCGTTGCTTGAGTTGACGATTCTGGATCGTCTTTTTCCGAAGCGTTTTCAGTTGATGTCTGAGCTAGCTTTGCCCGTTTGGTCTTTACCATTGCGATGGTCGTGATTTGCCGTAGCTTGTGTTCGGCTAGGTAGCAGCGTCTCGATTGTGTCTGGGATCCCCAGATCGCGGCGATTCCGTTATGAGTAGGGAATTTGATGCCTAGGTGATAAGTCGAAGGGACTGCTTTCATAGCGTTTAGCCAAGGCGTGCCCATGATGACGTTGTACATGGCCAGGTGGTCAACGACTGCGAAATCGACGATCTTTGTGAATTCTTTCGCCGTGACGGGCAGTTTGACCTATCCGAGAGTCATAGATGTCGTGCCCTCGAAACCGGTTAGCGGTTTGGGAGACGGTGTGACTTCTCCTAGCTCGACGTTCACCCTTTTAGGGGTATCGCGGAAGATGACATTAACGGTGCTACCCGTGTCGATGAGAACTCTCGCGACCTCGAGATCTCTTATCAAGAGATCGATCACGAGCGGATCACAGTGGGGCTGATCGATCCTGCCGGTCTCTTTTTCATCGAAAGTGATCGCTCCTTTCGGGAAATCGCCAGGCGCGGACCAGGTTAGAGAATTTGCGCTCGTCTCAACCTTGTGCTCATAAGCTTTGATGCAGAGATGGTATCGCTGCAGTACTGCGATCCTCTGATGATCATGTTGACCAAGCGGCGACTATTGTCGTTGCCCTTCTCGTCCTGTCTTCTCCCGCGCTTTTCTCCCGATTGGTTCCCTTGGATAGAGTTCTCCGTTTGAGGGGCCTTATCGTTTCTCGGAGGGCGGTCTGAATCACGGACGAGGTCTTTTACGCTAGATACTTCGGCGAGTTCTCCCGCGAGCAGCTTTGCGGCCAACATGGTACCAAGAACCTTGCAGTTTATGGTCAAGTGGTCGCGGGCCTGGTGAAAGTCGCAGAAGGCATTCTTGTCGTAATTCGGATTACGGGTCCATGTATTACCCGTCGTCCAGCCTTGCTCCGGTCCGGAGCTGATGGTGTAGTTATGCGCTCCCTGGGTCTCTTCCACCCCGTGATGGACGTTTTTGTCGTTACAAGGGTTTCTTCTTTTAGGTTTCTGATCCGACCCGGGATCCTTCGACGATATTTTCGTCAGCCCTGTTTTTGCGACAAGACTTTCGTCTCTTTTTCAATGATTATGTAGTCCTTGGCTTTCTGGAACGCGTCCTGAATCGTATGCGGCTTATCCAAGGTTATCCACTTCCTAAATTTCGACTTGTACCAGAGCGTCTTTCGGAGTGCGTCTATTGCTACTTTGTCGCTTATTCCGCTGACTCTAGCCATGACAATCTTAAACCGTTTTATGAAGTCGCAGAGAGGTTCGTCCTCTCCCTGGGACATGCTGCAGAGATCGACATTGGAAGTTTCTCGGTCTATGAACATAGAGTACTGCTTGAGAAACTCCGAGAAGAGTTGGCGAAAGCTTACGATGGAATTTTGCTTCAGGCGAGAGAACCATTCGAGTGCTGCTCCTTGGAGGTTTTCGACAAAGAGGCGGCATTCGCCGGCATCTCTTTCGCTTTCTCTGAATTTGGCTCTCCCCATTGCGATATGGAAAGCCTACAGATGTGCCCATGGATCGGTCGTGCCGTCGTAAGGCGTAACCTTGATCTTTCCAGGATCCGAAACCCTATTTCCGGTGATGTGGGTAGTAAAGTGCATTTTTCGAGATTTCTCAAGCAGCAGATCGATCTTGTGTGCGGTGCTAGTAGCGTGGCGAATCTGATATTTCACCGCTCTGACTTCTGCCGCTGTTTTCATGAGGTGATCGCGAAGATCGCGGACCTGGGATTTCTCGCTAGCAGGTTTCCGACTTTGTCGACATTTGCCGCGAGTGATCCAAGTATGCTCTTCGGCCATTTATTCCTGTTCGTCCAGAAGGTAGCTTCTTCTTCTTCGGTCATAGGATTATCGAACTGGGAATCATCTTGGGTCACACGGCTCCTTGTATGACGCGGATGCACGTCTGCGTCCTCGTCTGTAGGTTCGGTATGGCTGCTAGAATCCACATCGACGCGTTCGATTTCTCCTTCGTCTTTGTCTTCGTTGGGGTTTTGGCCCTGATGTTTTCCCCCGCGCGTTGCCGAACCGGTTCGGAGGAGTTGCGAAATCGAGTCTTCTTCCGCGGACTCAGGCTGTTCTGCGCGGAAGGACGGCCCTGGTTCTTGTTGTTAGGTGTTCGACCTGTTTAGCAAGAGAACTCATGACCTTGTCCCGTTCTTCTGACTTCTTTTCGAAAGTCGAGAACATCTTTTGGACCTCCTCGAACGCTGCGGTGTTGAAGTTAACCGCATTGACGTTTGCTGCTGGAGTGTTTTCAGCGTTGTCGTCGACGGCATCGTCGTCGCGAGTTTGTTGGTTGTTGAGATCGTCGGCTGATATGTCTGATCGAGTGCTGGTGGCCGAGAGTTAGATTGATCCGCCCCCCCCCCCTCCCTCTAGCACCAAACTGTGGGAACTGAAATTCGCACTGTCGATTTCTGTTTAAATTAGGAAAGTTAGGAAACCCTAAATTTCCTAGAGGTCCCAGATATCTACTAAACCACACGCCAAGCAATCAGAACACGAGAGTATGAACGAAAAGTAAGTATATGAATCGAAAAGAGAGCAAGAAACTTATTATTCTGAATCTGCGTTTGAGCGTTACAATAAGGTAAGAGCCTACGGCCACAAGAGCTGTAGGCGAGATCCCTAGTTCTAGCAACCTAAGACTTGAAAACCTGGTTGAGTCGCAGCTCGATAACAAAAACGGAAAGTGTGCCTAAATTTATCTAAGTGCTAAGTATTTCTCTGAGTATTTGCGTCCTCCTGCCCCTTCAACTTCGATCCTCTTATATACTCCTTCTAAGGCGGTTTGCCTTTTCCCTTCCTGCCCTCAGTCGGGTTTATCGCTTCGTGGAAATATTCCATTTTTTCTTTGATCTCTATATTTATCTTCGGAAACTTGACATTTATCTTTCGAACTTGACATTTATCTTCTTCTGGGTGACAAATGATAAACCGTTGTAGCGACTGGGCTTGATTTCGTAAAATCGTAAGTGGGCTCTTGGCGCGTTTTGGGCCCTTTCGGGCCGTTTCTCCAACTTAAGCTATTTCACGATTTTATAAAAAAAGCGCTTTCAAAACGACGTCGATTCCGAACAACATTCAAATTCCTCGTATAGCGTAGGCGATCCTAGGTGTTCAGCTAACCGTTACCATTTTATACGATCAATCTGAATGTTATTCGAGAAAACAAGTTCTTGGGGTTTTAAACTCGTAAAGTTCCAACGATACCTCCGATCGAGACGAAACAAGAGTGAGTTCGATACAATCTCGGGAGATAAGTTACAAAGACGAGGTTAAGATGGATTCTGGTCAATTCAGCTCGGTCGTTCGCCGAATTGGACTGGTCCAGCTCGGCGAACGACCGAGCTGAATCTGTGGTTGATCCAACTCGGCCGTTCCGACGAGCTGACCATTAGACCTTTGGTATTTTTTTTTGTTTTTTGACTTATTTCTATTTTGACAGAAGAGAAGATTTGCTCGGGAAGTTTTCTGACGTTGATTTCGTCGTAACCGATTTTGACCCCAACAATCAGTTCATACACAGTCTTTGTCAAAACGCTTGTTTAAAACAAGCTTTAACTTTTCTTAAATTTTGATAAACCCTAAAAGCAAACATGCAAAGCTCTAATCTTCATTTCTTTCGAAGACTTTGCTGGATTATAAAAACATGCAAAGCTCTAATCTTCATTTCTTACGAAGATAGATAATCTATACTATTAAATCAGAATCCCTACTAGGATTCTGCCATTGATTTTTCAACTTATTTACAATGCTTTGTCGTTGCTTTAGTGGCTTGATAATAGGTTTTTCTGCCTATTGCAAATGTTGTAGTATAGTGGGGTGAATGTCGAACCAGTCCTAGTGATGTGAATCAGTGAGAATACAAGTCATTTCTTAAGCTAAGCAGATTCAATAGTGGTGAGTGTGTGACAAGTAACAATAGCAAACAGAGCAATACAACAAGGTTTTAATCAATTTAGACAAGTGAATCCATGGGTATTGGGAATTGACTTCAAGTAACTAAGATCCAATCTAGGTGACAAGCTTTCAATCAAAGTAATCTCTTAAGTCTAAACACAATTTTAGACAAGTCCTATGTCTAGGTAAATGTCCATTTGCTTAGAAATCATTAAACATCAAATGTCTTTGGCTTAATTCAATCAAGCAATCTTTAAGTTCAAGTTTAATAACTATCTAGCAATTTTAACATCAAGTGTCCTTGGCTAATCTCACTAGAGCTTAGTTGAGTTGATTCAAACACTTCATCTAATCATGTCTGATGAGAAGTGTTTAGAAATCAGGTTTAGAGTGATCAAGACTAAACAAGCATTAAAAATACTCAACAAGCAAGTTCATACAAGGATCTAATACAATAACACCATAGATCTTCACTAAGTTACTCTAATCTCCCTAACCCATGAATTCTTAAGGAAACTACTCACTAATCTCCATGAAAACACTTAATCTCATAATAGATTGAAGCATATTCAAGTAGATACAACAGAGAATAAAGATAAACAAGGATTAAACAAGCAAAACGAAATTAAAACTCAAGAATAGATGATGAACAATGAAGAACAGCTCAAGAACAAATGTTTTCTCTCAAACTCTCAAAATACAAAATATGAAACTATAAAACTTTCACTCTCTACTCTTTGTTGTATTGTACTCTGTGTATTGTGTGTCTTCCTCCTTCCCCTTGCAGTCTCTTTTATAGCCTAAGTAAAGGAGGATGACAACACATCCATCATGTGAAAGCATAAAGCATAAAACACACTCATAAAAGTTATTCTCCACTTTCTTCCATTATAGAACACCTTTTGCCCCTTCATATGGCCAAAGTAGTCTTGCCTCTTCAGAAAAGGTAGAGAAAGTTAGGCCAAAAGAGCCACCAAACTCATGATAGACAACCCATCCCCCATGTTGCAAGCTTTAAAGAGATAAAACTCACTCATTAAAGTTTTCTCCACTTTCTCCATGTTGCACACACCTTTAGAATACCAAAAATAAGAAGAATAATGAATAGTAATGAGTTTTATAGGTTTTAAGTGAATAAAAATGAGTCTAAAGGCTTAAAATTCGAAGGCTATTGTTGATGTTGCTAGGGTGGCCGCTAGGAATGTCATACTGATATGTGTGTAGTATTTTGATCATAAATCCCTCAATACAGCTCCAAACGACTTGAAACCACCTCCATTGTAAAGCTAACTCAATTTACCATGTCTTCCCAAAAAACAAGTTTCAAAAGATATCTTTAAGACCTTCATCAATGCTTGTCTTTCACACGTTCGGTTCAAGACTCCTCGAAAGCTCCTTTTGTGCTCTAATCACCTCCAAAACTCCAAACAATTCATCCAACACCTACAAGATGCAAATGTACATGCAATAGACTCTAAATGCAAATAAATGTAAGGTTAATGCATGAATATATATGAAATAACAAAGCTAAAACTATGCAAAATCACAACACATCAACTCCCCCACACTAGTCCTTTACTTGTCCTCAAGTAAACTTTCAAGAACATGGGAAGTGATGTTTCAATACACAAATGGAAATTCATGACCTTAAGAAACTCTTCAATGCCATCGTTGTGATATCCTTACAAAATCATACCAAATAGCAAGAGCAAGATGTTTTTATTAGCTCTAACTTCTCTAGGCCTATCAATTCCTTTGATCTTTTAACTCATTATCATGAATCCTCAAATCAACCAACTCTCACATTCAATAAGAAATATCATAAGTGAATTCTCGCAAATTGCCAATTGGTCCAAATCATTTGGTTTGGTGAGAAAAAATGGCTTAATGTGAAGAATGAGAAGGGTCCAAATACATTTTGCTATGGTGACTTACACTCAAGAATAGGAGCTTGATCATTATGCAAAATTTATCTAAGAAAAGGAGCAATTAATGCATACATAAATCGGTTCTCATCATTGTACCCTTTTCCTAGACAATTTTTAAGTTCTACCCTTTCTTTTCTTCATCTCAAATCCCAAATATACACCCATTTTCATCTCTTACCCAATGAACACTCTTTTCTTTTCTTTTCTTTGTCTTAACAACTATGTATCTTAGCTCAAAAATTTGTTATCCCCATTCTCTTTTTTTTTTTTCTTTTCTTTTTGGGGTTTTTATTGACACAATCTGAGCTATCTTCCTTTTTTTTTTTTTTTTTTAAGACACACTTTTTTATTCATTTCCTTTACATAATATTTCCCAATTCAATCCTCAAGATCAAAATAATTAAAGCACATCATTCCAACCACCATCCTAGATGCTAGCCCAAAAGAGGTCCTAATGCTAGCAAGAGATGAGAACAAATCAATGTCGCTCCTAATACTCTCAAGATTTTGCACATGACAAGCTTTCACAAAAAGACCTCACTCAACAATTAATGATGGTTTGAAAGAAGGGAAGGGTTTAGGGTATGGACTACCACTTGAGTTGTCAAAAAGATTGGTAAAACGGTTTATACAAGCTCAAGTGTGTGTAAAGCCATGATTTAGTACTCAAGAGACCATAAGCAAGAAGCATTAAGTTCATTTTAGTCAATTAAGATCGGAGTTGGTTTCAAAGAGTAAGATTCAATGAGTCTTAAGAGGAGTTTTCAAGGCTCGAAGTCTACAAGAAATTCAGAAGAAGCTCAAGCTACTTATTATGATTCAAAAGGGTATCAACAATGAGTTCATTGCATGAGTCCTTTGTAGGGATTTTACCTATGCATTCTATATGATCTAGACTCAAACCTAAAGATGCAAATGATATAACTAAATGTTTTTTTTTTTTTGTAATTTTTGGAATTTTGCAAATTTTTATGGATTTTCTATGCAAATGGATATGCAATGCTTATGACAAGTAAACAAAACAGAAAACATGTGAGATAAGTAGACTCCCCCCCACACTTACTTCACACAGTCTCTTGTGTGAGAGCAAGGTGAAAGAAGAGGTCTAGAAGAAACAAACATGAAAACTATATATTTACAATGGTTGTAGAGACACTTAGCTTGGAGTTGCTAGATGGAGTTGAATAATTTTAACACTTGTAGCTTTGCTGGATGGCCATCTTTCTTCTTTGATTAAGTGGAGAATCACCTGAAAATTTTAAACACACTTATCAAACACACAAAAGAAAAACCACACAAGTAAAACAATAATATATATAGGGATAGACATGGGACTTCCTCCCAAGTGAGCTTGTTTTAAGTCTCTAGCTTGACTACCCCTTTTTGGTTTAGGCTGGTTTGGGATCGGAAAGTGGAACCGAGGTTCCTTCCTTCTCAGGTGTGGCCGCCATGTACAGCTTGACTCTTTGCCCATTCACTGCAAATTCCTCACCAGTCTTGTTCCAAAGCACAATTGCTCCATATGGCCTCACTTCTTTGATCTTGAAAGGGCCGGACCATCTTGACTTAAGTTTTCCAGGGAACAACTTCAATCGAGAGTTGAAGAGCAACACTTGATCTCCAATGTTGAACTCCCTCTTCAGGATCTTCTTGTCATGGAATGCCTTGGTCTTTTCTTTGTAAATCCTTGAGTTCTCAAAAGCATCAAGTCGAATCTCATCAAGCTCATGGAGTTGGAAAAGTCTTTTCTCTTTGGCACTCTTGATGTCAAAGTTCAGCATCTTAACAGCCCATAATGCCTTGTACTCAAGCTCCACTGGCAGATGGCAAGCTTTCCCATAGACAAGATTGAAGGGAGTGGTTCCCAAGGGTGTCTTGAAAGCAGTCCTATAGGCCCAAAGTGCATCATCAAGCTTTGTAGACCAATCCTTCCTTGTTGTCCCCACAGTCTTCTCCAAAATGGACTTGATCTCCCTGTTGGAAATCTCAACCTGACCACTTGTTTGGGGGTGGTAAGGAGTTGCAACCTTGTGCTTCACACCATTCTTCTTAAGGAGGTTTGCAAACAGTTTGTTGATGAAGTGAGACCCTCCATCACTGATCACAACTCTTGGAATCCCAAACCTTGGAAAGATTATGCTCTTGAACATTTTTAGAACCACCTTTGCATCATTGGTTGGACTTGCAATTGCTTCAACCCACTTAGAGACATAATCTACAGCCACCAGTATGTACTTGTTGCTATAAGATGAAGGAAAAGGCCCCATGAAGTCAATACCCCAGACATCAAACACTTCAACTTCTAGGATGGGGTTTTGAGGCATTTCATTCCTCTTGGTGATGTTTCCTCTTCTTTGACAAGAGTCACACCTTGAGACAAAGTCTTGGGTGTCTTTAAACATGTGAGGCCACCAAAATCCAGCTTGTAGCACCTTTGCAACTGTCTTAAATGTAGCAAAGTGGCCTCCATAGGATGATCCATGACAATGTGTAAGGATCCCATCAATTTCTTCTTCAGCCACTGCCCTTCTATAGAGTTGATCTCTACAAAGTATGTAGAGGTAAGGCTCATCCCAATAATATCTCTTCACATCCTTATAGAACTTCTTCTTGGCATAACCTTCAAGGTTCAATGGCTCTTTTCCACTAGCTAAGTAGTTGACTATATCAGCATACCAAGGACCCTTCTCATCAGCTGCCTTCACCTCTTCAAGTTTCTTTCCTGTCTCACAAACAGCTACCACTGCATGAATAGCCATCATTTGCTCTTCTGGAAGTCTGTCATCAATAGGGATTCCACACTCCACCTTCAACCTGGACAGGTGATCAGCTACTCCATTCTCAACTCCAGGCCTGTCCTTGATCTCAAGATCAAACTCTTGTAGCAGCAGAATCCACCTCAACAGTCTTGGTTTTGCATCTTTCTTGGCTAAGAGGTGTCTCAATGCAGCATGATCAGTGTAGACAGTCACCTTTGACCCAACCAAGTAGCTTCTGAACTTCTCAAATGCAAAGACAATGGCCAATAGCTCCTTCTCAGTTGTAGAGTATTTAGCTTGAGCTTCATCAAGGGTTCTACTTGCATAGTAGATCACATGTGTCTTCTTGTCTCTCTTCTGGCCAGGACTGCTCCCACAGCAAAGTCACTTGCGTCGCACATGATTTCAAAGGGAGATCCAATCTGGTGGTTGAACTATGGTGCACTGATGAGTGCATTCTTCAGTTTTTAAAGCTTCCATACATTCCTCATCGAAGTGAAATGAGCTCCTTGCATAACAGCCTGGTCAATGGTCTAGCTATCTTAGAGAAATCTTTGATGAATCTTCTGTAGAAACCAGCATGGCCAGAAAGCTTCTTATATCCTTCACTGTTCTTGGTGGAGCTAGACCAACCATGACATCTATCTTGGCTTTGTCCACTTCAATTCCTTTCTCAGAAACTTTGTGTCCAAGAACAATCCCTTCCTTGACCATGAAGTGACACTTCTCCCAATTGAGCACCAGGTTAGTGTCCTCACATCTCTGTAATACCCTGCAAAGATTTGACAAACAAGTAGCAAACGAAGAACCGTATACAGAAAAATCATCCATAAACACCTCCATTACATCCTCAATAAGATCAGAGAAAATCGACATCATTGCTCTTTGGAATGTTGCTGGTGCATTGCACAGTCCAAATGGCATCCTTCGATATGCAAAGGTACCATAAGGACAAGTGAATGTCGTTTTCTCTTGGTCATTTGGGTGTATAGGGATTTGGAAAAATCCAGAGTATCCATCAAGGAAACAATAATAGGGATGGTTAGCTAGCCTCTCTAACATCTGATCAATGAATGGTAAAGGGAAATGATCCTTTCTAGAGGCTGCATTCAGTTTTCGATAGTCAATGCACATCCTATGTCCAGTTATTGTTCTTGTTGGTATTAACTCATCATTTTCGTTCTTAACAACTGTTATGCCACCTTTTTTAGGAACTACATGCACAGGTGAAACCCAATTGCTATCAGAGATAGGATAGATCACACCAGCATCTAACAATTTGATTATCTCTTTTTTAACATCTTTCAAATTAGGATTTAATCTTCTTTGGTGTTCAATTGAAGTTTTAGATTCATCCTCTAGATGTATCCTATGCATGCACAAAGATGGTGAGATTCCTTTAATGTCATCAAGTGAGTATCCTAGTGCTTTTCTATACTTTTTAAGTTCATTTAAAAGCATAGACAATTCATTCTCAGTCAGCTCACTACTCACAATGACAGGATATGTCTCATTAGGTCCAAGGAAAGCGTACCTTACACCATGGGGAAGAGGTTTAAGCTCCACTTTTGGTGCCTTGAGCTCACTCCAATCAGCTTCATGGAGGTTCTCTTGAATGTCTGCTGAGGCAGCATGTTGAGTCATTTGTGGCAACTCCATGAACTCATCTTCTCCATCCTCCTCAAGGTGAACATCTAGCCTTCTTACTAGCTCATCACTATCCTTGTTTTCAATCATTTGGGTCTCTCTTTCAATGGTCAGGGCATGTTGAAGAGAGTCCTCAATCGCTAACTCCTCAAGGAAATTATCAGCCAAGGCATCCATCTCATCAATGTAGAATATTTCTCCTTGAGTTGTGGGCTTCTTCATCATCTCCTTGATATCAAAATGGAGAATGTGATCTTTTCCAAGGTGGAGATCAATTGTGCCATCTCTCACATTCACCATTGCTCCAGCAGTTGCCAAGAAAGGTCTTCCAAAGATCAAAGGATCTCTAGGCTCTTCATCCATCTCAAGCACTACAAAGTCAGTAGGCACTTCACAATTTCCTATCTTGACAGGAAGATCTTCTAGGATGCCAATGGGGAGCTTGACAGATCGATCAGCTAGCACCAAAGAGATCTTGCACTTTTTATATTGTGTAAACCCAAGCTTCTTGGCAATGGATAGTGGCATGAGGCTGACACTTGCTCCCAAATCACATAGACATCTCTCAAATGTCAAAGGTCCAATGGCGCATGGCAGGGTGAAACTACCAGGGTCTTCTAGCTTCCTTGGGACAGTCAGTCTCTGAATAATGGCACTGCACTCATGAGTAAGAATCACCATCCCTTCCATCTCTTTCTTCTTTTGTTCTACAGCATCTTTCAAGAACTTGCTGTATTGTGGAACCAGCATAAATGCATCAATTATGGGCATGGTGAGCTGAACTTCACTCATTTGCTTGTCAAACAAGGCTTTGTACTTCTCTAGGAGTTGCTTCTTGAATCTTCCAGGAAAGGGAAGCTTTGGCTCATAGGGAGGAGGAGTGAACAATTTCTCCTTTGTTGATGTAGCAGCCTCATTTTTGTTCTCAACTTTCTCCTCTCCAATCTTTCTCTTGCCCTTAGCTTCAACTATCTTCTCCAAGATTTCCTCATTAGTCTTCTCATCCACAATCACCACATCATCATCTACATTGATGACCACCTCCCCACCTTGTTTCTCATTATCCTTAATGAGAACTTTAGGAGGCAACTCTCTTCCACTCCTTAGGGTGATTGCCTTCATTGTCTCCTTTGGGTTTTGTTCAGGCTTTCCAGGTAGGGAACCTTGTTGGCGACTTGAGCTGGCTGTCATAGAGACAAACTGGTTCTCCAAGGCTTTGAACTTGTTGTTTAGATCATGGTAATTCCCATCAATCTTGTTGTGGAGATTTTTCAGCTCATACCCTAATTGTTTCTCACTTCTTGCTTGTCCCTCCAATAATTGTTTCAGCATAGCTTCAGTACTACTCTCTTGTGGAGGTTGTGTTGATGATCCAGCTTGGTCTTGTGCAGGTTGACTTGGTTTTGGTGAGAATCCCGGAGGGAAGTTCTGTTTGGGTTGGTAACCACCTTGGTTGTTGTTGTAGAATGGCTTAGGCTGATTGTTGTAGAATGGTCTTGGCTGGTAGTTGTTGAATGGCTTCTGTTGGTTGTTGTAGAAGGGTTTCTGTTGGTAGTTGTTCTGGTATTGATAGTCAGGCTCCTTCTTGTACCATGTACCCTGAGCATTGACATAGTACATATCTTCTTGGCATTCTACTCCATCAACTTCAGCAACCATATGTAACTCCTCTTTCTTGGTCTTTTCTGATAGTAGCATGTCAATCTTGTCTTGAAGTGCTTTCAGCTCTCTCTTTGTGGTCATATCTTCTCCTCCACCACCTCTGTCTCTTCTATCATATTCATCATTGTAGACAGAGTCACTCTGTGCCATGTTCTCCAAGAGTTCTAATGCATCTTCGACAGTCCTCCCCAAGAAGTTTCCATTGCTTGCAGTGTCAAGCTGGCTTTTGAATTTAGGCAAGACTCCTCTGTAGAAAGTGCTTAGCAAGCTCTCATTGTTGAAGCCATGGTGGGGACATTGAGACAAGTAGCTTCTGAATCTCTCCCATGCCTCTGAAAATCCTTCAAGTCCTCTTTGTTGAAAACCAGAGATCTGATTTCTAAGGTTGGCAGTCCTTGTAGCAGAGAAGAACTTGTTGAGGAAGGCCTTCTTGCATTCATCCCAAGTGGTGATAGTATCACTTGAGATGTTTTTCTCCCAAGTGTGAGCCTTGTCTCCCAAAGAGAAGGGAAACAATCTGAGCTTGAAAGCATCCTCTGAAACTCCATTTGTTTTTGACAAGCCACAGTACTTATCAAATCTGTCAAGGTGATCTAGTGGGTCTTCCAAGGCAAGTCCATGGTACTTGTTGTTTTCAATCATGTTGATGAGGCTGGACTTGATCTCGAAATTGTTGTTGGCAACTGGCGGTGCCCTAATGCCCAACCTATTCCCATTTATGTTAGGTTGATCATATGTACCGATGGCCCTAGCTTGGCGTTGTGGTTGTCTAGGTCGAAGGTTGGCAGCTCCTTGACCATTGCCCTCTTCAGCTTGAGGTTGTTCTGGAACTGGTTCCATCATAGGTTCTGATCTTTGTATCTGAGCCTCTTGCTCTTCTTGTCTTAACCTTCTCCTGTTCTCTCTTTCAAGTGTTTTGATATCTGTCAAGGGAGTAAGATGTGTAGTGCCTCTACTTCTTAGGTTCATGCACCTGCGATCACAAGTAGATGAAGAAGTAGAATTAGTAACTTTAAAACAAAGTAAAACTCAGTCTCAAGCAAAGACTCAAACTCAATGTCACAATCAGACTAGGATTGGCAACGGCGCCAATTTGATAATAGGTTTTTCTGCCTATTGCAAATGTTGTAGTATAGTGGGGTGAATGTCGAACCAGTCCTAGTGATGTGAATCAGTGAGAATACAAGTCATTTCTTAAGCTAAGCAGATTCAATAGTGGTGAGTGTGTGACAAGTAACAATAGCAAACAGAGCAATACAACAAGGTTTTAATCAATTTAGACAAGTGAATCCATGGGTATTGGGAATTGACTTCAAGTAACTAAGATCCAATCTAGGTGACAAGCTTTCAATCAAAGTAATCTCTTAAGTCTAAACACAATTTTAGACAAGTCCTATGTCTAGGTAAATGTCCATTTGCTTAGAAATCATTAAACATCAAATGTCTTTGGCTTAATTCAATCAAGCAATCTTTAAGTTCAAGTTTAATAACTATCTAGCAATTTTAACATCAAGTGTCCTTGGCTAATCTCACTAGAGCTTAGTTGAGTTGATTCAAACACTTCATCTAATCATGTCTGATGAGAAGTGTTTAGAAATCAGGTTTAGAGTGATCAAGACTAAACAAGCATTAAAAATACTCAACAAGCAAGTTCATACAAGGATCTAATACAATAACACCATAGATCTTCACTAAGTTACTCTAATCTCCCTAACCCATGAATTCTTAAGGAAACTACTCACTAATCTCCATGAAAACACTTAATCTCATAATAGATTGAAGCATATTCAAGTAGATACAACAGAGAATAAAGATAAACAAGGATTAAACAAGCAAAACGAAATTAAAACTCAAGAATAGATGATGAACAATGAAGAACAGCTCAAGAACAAATGTTTTCTCTCAAACTCTCAAAATACAAAATATGAAACTATAAAACTTTCACTCTCTACTCTTTGTTGTATTGTACTCTGTGTATTGTGTGTCTTCCTCCTTCCCCTTGCAGTCTCTTTTATAGCCTAAGTAAAGGAGGATGACAACACATCCATCATGTGAAAGCATAAAGCATAAAACACACTCATAAAAGTTATTCTCCACTTTCTTCCATTATAGAACACCTTTTGCCCCTTCATATGGCCAAAGTAGTCTTGCCTCTTCAGAAAAGGTAGAGAAAGTTAGGCCAAAAGAGCCACCAAACTCATGATAGACAACCCATCCCCCATGTTGCAAGCTTTAAAGAGATAAAACTCACTCATTAAAGTTTTCTCCACTTTCTCCATGTTGCACACACCTTTAGAATACCAAAAATAAGAAGAATAATGAATAGTAATGAGTTTTATAGGTTTTAAGTGAATAAAAATGAGTCTAAAGGCTTAAAATTCGAAGGCTATTGTTGATGTTGCTAGGGTGGCCGCTAGGAATGTCATACTGATATGTGTGTAGTATTTTGATCATAAATCCCTCAATACAGCTCCAAACGACTTGAAACCACCTCCATTGTAAAGCTAACTCAATTTACCATGTCTTCCCAAAAGACAAGTTTCAAAAGATATCTTTAAGACCTTCATCCATGCTTGTCTTTCACACGTTCGGTTCAAGACTCCTCGAAAGCTCCTTTTGTGCTCTAATCACCTCCAAAACTCCAAACAATTCATCCAACACCTACAAGATGCAAATGTACATGCAATAGACTCTAAATGCAAATAAATGTAAGGTTAATGCATGAATATATATGAAATAACAAAGCTAAAACTATGCAAAATCACAACACATCATGGCTCAAAACAGAAACTACTGGCGTTTATTGGAGAAAGACTTGACAAAAGACTGAATGGATGGTATACCAAAATGCTTTCTCTTGGGGAAAGAAAGGAGGTACTCCTTAAGTCGATTGCAATGGCTCTCCAGTGTATGCGATGTCCTGTTTTAGACTCACTAAACACCATTGCCAAAAGATCATGAGTGCAATGTCTGCTTTCTGGTGGAATGAGAGTGGTGATAAGAAGAAAATCCATTGGATTGCATGGGATAAACTCTGCGAATCAAAGGCGAATGGAGGTCTTGGGTTCAGGGATGTTGAAGATTTTAATCAGGCTCTGTTGGCTAAACAAGCTTGGAAGCTAATGAATGAACCTAACTGCTTGCTCGCAAAGATCTTCAAAGGGCGCTACTATGCAAAGACAAGTTTCCTAGATGCAGGAAAAGGTTACAGACCTTCCTATGCCTGGAGAAGCATAGTCTTTGGGAGGGAGCTACTACGTAAAGGACTTCTCAAGTCTATTGGTAAGGGACTAAGCTCGTACGTGTGGGTGGATAAATGGATCATGGATGGCGAGCCTCGCAGACCCTTTTCCAAGCAAATCCTTTTTGATGTGAACCTCAAAGCCTTGGAGTTAATCGATTAGAATGGACAGTGGAGAGTGGAGATGTTACATGATCTATTCCCAGAGAATGAGGTCAAGCGAATTCTTTCTCTTCAGATAGGGGGCAGAGAGGATAAATTCATATGGGCATACACAAAGCATGGAGCCTATTCTGTGAAGAGTGGTTATTGGCTACTAGCGAACAAAGAGGCAGAAAGCATTTCAAATAGGACAGCTCAGGAACAACAAGTGCTAAACTTAAAGTGTCGGGTCTGGAAACTAGCTACAGTTCCAAAAATTAGAATGTTTCTCTGGCGTGCCTTATCGGGAGCCTTAGCAGTCGCTGATAGACTTCAGTCTAGGGGTCTGAGTGTGCAGGGTCCTTGCTCTGTATGCCGCAGAGAGCCAAAAACTATCAATCACATGATGTTTTGAGGCGATAAAGCTCAGGAACTATGGCAACTGTCGCTCTGCCCTAAACCAGCGCAAGGTTTCAGCGTAACCTTAGAAGAGAACTTGGCTTTCCTCTTCGACGCCATGGATAGCCACCTCTTCGACGCCATGGATAGCCAGGGGCATGGAGCAGTGTGTGTTCGGTCCCTCCCTTGGCTGTTGTTGAACGTGTGGAAGAACAGAAACTCGATCTTATATGCAGCGACACAGGAATCTCCTACATTTTGGGTGAGTAATGTTGAGGAAGAGGCAAAAATCTGGGAGAAGGTTAATAAAAAAAGCCCAAAACATGAAGGTGCAGGATTCTATGTTAGGAGATCGTGAGTTTTGGTGCTCCCCTTCACCAGGAGTGGTTAAATGTAACGTCCATATTAATTGGAGAAATGGAGTGTTGCAGAGTGGGGGAGCTTGGATTGCAAGAGACCACACTGGTAACGTCTTATTTCATGGTCATGACGCGTTTACTTCATCCCCAAGTCGTCTGATTGTTGAATTGAGGGGTATAATTTGGGTTCTCCGCAGCGCGAAAAATCTTCATTTTGAGTCAATATGCATAGCTTCAGATCACCAAGACACTATTGAAGCGATCTTGTCTCCTTCTTTATGGCCACGATATAGGTCCTTATTGGAGCAGGTTGCAGCTCTTTGCATTCCTTTTGCTTTTGCCTCATTTGAAGCTGAGAAAATCGGTAATAATTCGATAGCTCGTGATATCGCGAATAGTGTTCTGCGAGATGGGCGTCTGCAGTCTTACCTTGCCCTAGGCGGACCAGCATGGCTTCATCAACGCATAATCCGAGAATCATCTAGACAAGACTAATTCATCTTTCCCTTAAGAGTTGGGCCTTTGTCCTTTTTGTTTTGTGGTTTCTTTGGGTTAACACCCTATCTTCTATTGTTGGAACTTTGTTATCGGATGTTTAAAAAAAATAAAGTTTAATTTTTTAAACTAACCTATGATTAATAAGTAGACATTTGTACAATTTCTGCTTTTAATTTATTTCATCGAATATACAAAATATTATCAAGTAGAAACGGGTTGAACAAATAGATTTTTTATTTCTTTTATGAACTAACAAACATGTTAATAATTTTATTTACAAAAATAATTCTGCGGGTCAAAATCTAGTATATACGATTAAAACAGAATTTCTACTGTGATTCTGCCCCTGACTTTTCAAGTTATTTACAATTCTATGACATTCTCTTTTTGGATTTTTAAAATTAAATTCAAGTCATTAAACCAATATATTTCTACCAGTCATATAATCAAAATCGGGCCTACTTACTTATTTTTATAGATTTTGTTCCTAACTAATAGATAATTTTAATTCAATGGTGAATCACTTAACCTGGTTAGTTAAAAAAAAAAAACCTAAACGCTATAAGTTGGCATCGTTGTCTTGCAAATCTAAAAGTCAGTCGTTTTAGATTTTTCAACGTACAATAAATTTATCAAAATGAGAACATCAGATTTGTTATTAGGCTACATCTCCATTCACTTAACCTGTTTTTAATCTAAAAGTCAGTTGTTTTAGGCTCCATCTCCATTCGCTTTCTATTATTTCAACCTCCATAATTTTTATCTTTATTTTGAAGATATTTGCAACCACAAAATATGGGAACTTACGTATCTTCTATGATTATATCTTATGTAATTTTAAATGAGAGGTCTAAACTATTAACATAAATACAGACATACCTAGCGGGGTTTTTACTATCACAAATTTCAGCAAAACAATACACACATCACGTCTTATAATATGAATATCACAGTGGTTAAATATCATTAATCCAGCTTAAAGTAATTATAGGTCCATTAAAAATCTAACTATTTGTAATTTTGTTAAACTTTTAGCCTATTTTAAATCACAAATCAACCACTTTTTAAAATAAATTTTGGATAATTACCGTTAGATTATTGAGATATTAAATTAAAAGTAAAATATCTGATAATTAATTACAAATTTAAGTGCATAATATAACTTTATAGTAGAAGTTAATTATAGATATTTCAGTACTTATTTATTTTTCTATTTTATTTTGCAACAAAAAATATTAAAACATCATTATCAAATTTTGGCAGCAAAAATTTTATTTGTTTTAAAAATTTATGTTCTCAACAAAGAATAAGATATATCTGATCATATTTGCGTAATTATATGTATATATTGTATATGTTGGTAACAAAAAAATAAGATCACTGAAAAATAAAATATATAAATTATGTACAAATTTTAATTTATGAAAATATTTTTGATAAACAAAATATTAATCAGACGCTTTTAAAGCGCGGATCAGAATCTAATAACCAATTAAAGAAGAATTTTCCAGAGACAATTGGATTTAAAAATTAAAATAGAGAGAAGAAGTTTAAAACGAAAATATAAATACTACAAAAGTCGCCGTACGAAAAAAGATCTGACTTAGCGGAAGCATGACGAATAAAAAGTTAACTCAGAAATAAGGCTTATAGATATAGAAACTTGATTAACAAGTACGATTGAAATAGAAAGACTAAACTATGATCAACAATGAAAATAGATGTTTTATTGATGATATCGAAGATAAATACAAATGGTACTTAATAACAATGGAGATATATTATGAGAGTATAGCTTAGCTCTCGAGAATCCGGCACTTGCTTTTGGCACCTCCTTCTTTTATAGGTTTTTCAGGTGAATCGTAACAGTGGCATGATTTTGAGCGTGGATCGAGTGTCTTAACGATTGCTTTTAATGTCTTTGATTCTTGTACTTTTTGGATCGACTCTTCCAAGCTTGGTGCCCTGGAACTTGTGAGTCCGGGGTGAGCTTTGACTTTAGTGAGCCTATGTTCCATTCTTGGGCTTTTATGATGATCGATTATGGTTTCTATCGATTTCGGGTCAGAATCTCGGACCAGATCTGGAATTGGGTGGAACCGGGTTCCAAAAATAAAAAATATGACAGCTGATCAGTTGATCGAAGGTTATTTACAACAAAAACAACATAGACCACCAGCCACCAAAACTGAAATCTATCATATACTAAAAGTAAGATATAATCAAAGGAGAGTGTGTCCACGTAGACATTTTAATTCCATCCAATTAGAAACTTCCGTTTCTCCACATCACCTCAGTTCTCCGTAATACCTTTGCGTAGAAGAAGCCCATTCAATTTTTCACATAGGCCCAGTTTTTGGTTTGCACGCCTCCAACCCTGATACGGCATAATCGATGAACTGAAATTCTTCTCTCCTCTGCGTGCGATGGAGATTTGGTGACGTTTGCGCTTCATCTCACTATCTGAAACGGTCTGAGTTATGGCTTCGTTTTAATCCCCTTGATTCACGCCCACGATGAGGCTTTGAATGTGCTGTCTAGATCTAAAAGCCTGTGTGTGTTCGGTATAAATATAGGTGAGTATTTCTCTTCTTGAACTCATCTATTCTCATATTTCTTATATAGCATACTAATTCACGGCTTAATTGCTAACTCAAGGGTGTTCTTCTCCAATCTGAAGTTCGGCAAGTGTTCCTCCGCTAGGCTGTTGCGGTTCTAGGAATTTGATGGCCTAAACCAGCATGATTACAGATGCATTTAATACCCCCTTTCGATTGAACTCATCACTACGATAAGAAAGTGTTTGGTTTCATCCAAGGATATGAGCGTGTCTTGGATACTGGTAAGTCATTGTTCCATTTGCTTTTTCTTTTGTTATTTATACTTCACAGTGATTTATTAATTCTTTGTTTTGATGTGATTCCCTAGCTTGCTTTGATCACAGAGGTAAACCAGAACATCCGTACTTTACACTCGAGAAAGATGGAGCCATATGCGTAAGTAGACATTCTAAAGTATCTGTATGATGCAAGGATCTCAGAGTCTGTTTGTGAGGCCTGCTGCATTTTGTTTCTGTCGCAGACCAGAAGAAGAACGTTTGGCAATGGAGGTGTGTTTATGCATCAAATAACTAAAGTATCTCTCTTTCACGGCTCTCTGACTCCGTAAGCTCCTAATCTGACCCTTGGGTTATCATGATATGAGATTCTCAATTACTGTTTGGAGTCTTTATCTTTTTCAACCATGCGTAGTCTTGACCACCGACGCGCCCTTACGCACAGATACAGTGCGCGCCGATTTGATTTTGAAACCAAATCCGATTCCAACAAGGATTTTCTAGCCTAACTCAACTCATGTGCAAGATAAGTTTATCATACCTTAGTTGATTCATGTTATCTTGTTGGCGTTCATGTTATCTAATGCTCCTCGTGTTGTTTCATGAGCCGAGGGAATTAAAATCTAATATCAACAAGGAGTTCAAGCCGAGATGAGTTGCTGCCCGTGCGATCAAACTCTCTTTTCCATTCAGATCAAAAGGAGTTCATAGGCGTTCCCGATCCGTCTCAGCTCAGCCTACAGACGATCTCAGTCTGATCCTAGTTCAGACGAACTCAGCCTCAGATCGCATCCCGGACAGCTCGCGTTCCCGACAGCAAGCATCCCATTCACGACAACTCCAGCTCACAGACAGCTCGTGACCTCAGCCTCAATCCGTTCGCGATCCGATAGCAATCAGCTCGTGTCCCGTTCGTGTTCCAGTTTGCGGTTCATCCCTTTGGTGGTCCGTTCAACAAACATCTAAGGTTAAAGGTAATTCGAAACCTAAGAACCTATAGTCGAATATGGATTGTTTCATAAAGAATTAAAACCATAAACCCCTAATCTTTTATGAATCAAAAACCATAGGGTAATAGATCAAAACCCCAAAGAGTAAATCGAAGCTCTAAAGTTCGATACCCTCAAACCCTAAATCGAGATTGATCTATTGATCAATTAAAATCAAAATCTATAATGGTTTTGAATCTCAAATCGAATCCCATTGATCTAAGATCAAACTCGAAAACCTAAAACCCTAAAACACATTTGATTTTTGCATAAATCCTAATTCAAAATCTGATTGATTGATTAAAACTAATTGAATGTTGATTGAGATTGAATTTGATCATATTGAAATCGAAATTACTAGCTTTTGATAGTTTGAAATTGAAAACCCTAATGCTTGAAACTTGAAATCAAATTGATTGTCTTGATCACATAGATTTGTTGCTAAGATTGTTTTAAATCTCATACTCGAATCTGATATTGATAAATATGAATGAATTGAAATCGTATTGCTTGTTTTAATTGAAACTCTAACCACCTGTTAGGATAAGTGTTTCCATATAACCTAGTCTTGATTGTTTGATATCGAATACTTGAATCTAAAACTGTATAATCCGGTTGAAACTGAAACTACATACTAGGTTAATTGTTCTAGACTTGATCATACCTTGTGGCCGTGCGGCTTGTTGCATCATTCATACATAACCTAATTTGATCATATTGATTGATTGCAATTACACTTAGAATCTTATGCTAGGATGGTAATGAATTGATTCCATCAAGTAGCCGTGTGGCTTGATCTTTAACTTGGCCGAGAGAGATTTGTTTGTGCATTACTGTATGATTGCATCATGCATATTTCGTATGAACTGATAGAAACCACCTAATCAGATGCTAGGATTATTAAAACTTGATTGTATGATCTGTTTGTTAATAGAAATTGCATGTTTTAGGTTTGCAAATCATATGCTAAACATTAAAATCAAAATCGCATGCTAGACATAGAAAAGTAAATTGCATGTTTAGGTTTAAATCTGATTTTGTTAATCACATGATAGGATTGATAAAACCTAATGTTTGATCTGATCTCTAATAGAAATTACATGTTTTAATATTAGAAATCGAAACATAAACATTAAAACTGAAATTGCATTCTAAAACCTAGAACCCTTTAAAAAAAAAATAGGAAGGTTGTTACAAAGTTATTAGGGTTTTTTGTCTTGGCCGATTTATGCTTTTTTTTTTTGATAACTTGATATTTTTCAGGCATAAATACTGTTTGAGGTTGCATAATTAGACTAAGAATAATTACATGTTCTTGTGTCTAAATCCTATTAGAATTAGGATTTGAAATTTAACCTAAAAATCTGATCGCATGTTTATTGAATTTCCTGAAAATTTAAAACTTAATAAATTTAAAATTGAATTCCAGATTTGATCATATGAAACCTATGGATAAAATTTCATGATTAGATTGAAATTATTCATATGCTAATTGATTAAAATCGATTAGACCTAGGAATTTGAATCGCATGATTAAATCCTATTAGAAATAGAAAATTGCCTTGATCACATGCTATTGATTGAAATCTGATTTGGTTTGCTTGATCACATGTTATGTTTAAAATTCGAATCGTATGTCTTAACCAAATCTGATTCGCATGCTCTTCAAACCAAAAATCTGATTTGGTTTGATGCCTAGCTCGCATGCTAAGAAATTGAAATCTGGATTGATTGTTAAAGATAAAATTCGATTGCATGCAGCGCATGGAACCTAGATTTAACTTGCTCAGTCACATGCTCACATGATCCAAATCTGATTTGCTAGCTGATTACTTGATTGAAATGATGCCTTGATGTTTTTAAAACATAGAGATTGCATGAAATCCCTATCCGCATGATTAAAAAGCTTGCCGTAGGATCAAAACTTCATCATATGCTAAACTTGATTCGATTAAATTGCCTTGCCTATATGTGTTTTTAAACCTTGAATCATATGCTGAAAATATAGCACAATCCGAAACACATAACCAAATCCTAAAACTGTTTGGATTTGGCTTGGCCAAGACTAAAACATGTTTATATGAACATTTGTACGATCGTTTCTCAAAGCCTTAGGCAAATGAAATCTTAGCAAAATTTTAAGACTGATCACTTGTTTAAAACTTAAATTTGATAATTAAATTATTCTTGGCCGAAATCTATAAGAATCCTAGAACCATTCGGATTTTGGCCTGGCCGAAACTTATGTTTGGCCTAATGATGAACAATCGCATGATCTTTAAAGCCTTGGCCAAATGTAGAAGCTTGGCCTAGCTTAAATCTTAATCCAATGCAAAGTCTAAATTATCTTGGCCAACCTTTAAAAGACCTTGACGAACCAACAAGTCAAAAGCTTGGTCAATATGAAATCTAGCCAAACTAATAGAATCTCTTGGCCAAGCATTTTGGTAAATCATCTTGGCCGAATCCCCTTGGCCAAAGTCTTTTGAATAATCTATCTTGCCGAATTTAAATCCCTATTAATCAGACTCTTAATTTATTTCTGGCTATTTGTTGCACACTTTGATTTATTTAATGCATGATGTTTTCAAAATTATTGTCTAAGGGAACAAAATTTGATATTAAATTACCTAAGTTTGGGATTCAATCGAGTAATGAACATTAAGTGTTATTATCTCGAGGGGGAGAATCAGAGAATCCCAAAAAATCCCTAAATAAGTTAAGAATCCACGACAACAATAGCCCAAATAGAAAACTCGGCCAAAATCAAATCTGAAAACGAAATTGCACACAAAGAAAGATTAATGGAGATTAATGATTGGGCAAACCGGTCATGCCATTCCGGTTAAGTATGTGACATTCTATTGAATGGTTTAAGATATGCTGCCCCCTTTGAATAGGAAATTGATAATATGAGTATTCACATAATATTTCGAAAATAAGCAAAGAATTTCGTGGGCTTGATCACCCATGGATGGATCTGATCATCCATCATATGTGACGACATATGGTTGTACATATCCTTGTCAAAATCTGCAATAAGTTTGCAGAGTAATGGTGAGATACCGGTGGATTTATGAATCCTTATAAGTTGCAGCAAAATTTTGTTCGCATAATTCCAAAGAACAAATAGAGACTCTCCATGAATTTGATAAAGGGGTCAAGAATTAATGTTCCCATATAGAGAACTTAAATAAGTTGATCCACCCACAAAGTTTATAAGATGGGATCTGAAATTGAATTAAGTGATACATTGGATATAAATCTCCATAAGAATACATAAGGCCACGAGAGATATGATTAAGGCTAAGCCGTGGATTAGATAAATCCGTATATCCAACATCAGGGAGAGAAATAATAAGCTGGTAAACGATTTCGAGAATGAATAATGATCCTCAATATGAATATAGAATAAGAGTCCAAGAATGAATCATTCTCAGAAGTTAAAACAAAGTCAATTGCCAACATGTTTGATGACCCAAACTGAAAATGAAATATACCAGCGGGTTATGCTCTAAATAAAATTGATATTGGACTTAGTTAGATTTAAGATAAGACGGTTCCATACATGTATTACTCGAAAATGAGAAGAAGCATAAAATTGAAATGGCAGATCCGAACGAAATTAGGTGTCCAAGGAAACCTTAGACATGACCATGAATAAAGATCAGGTACCTGAAAATAATAAGAATCAATGCATTATGTCATGTCTGGATTATAATGGAATCAGTAAAAATAATATCGACGTCGATGATGATATAATATTTTGAATACAAAAACACTTGACAAAAAAAAGCGAGGATCATGACCACCAACATCTACCATAGAGTGCACTCAGAGAAAATATTAGAGAAATTGATTAAGCAGATTGATAATGCTATAAGACGTGCTATATGAATCTCTTAAGAGAAGAGATGTAGTTTCAAACCAGTTGGACATAAGAGTAGTCTTTGGTGAGAAAACATAATAAGAATGGCGAAATTGCATAAGGTTCTCACAATGACCTTGAATCAATTATAAAGGAGATATACTCCTATGTGGTGTGGATGCAACGACATTCTGACTCCTTATAAGTCTGGCAAATAAAATACATATCTATACAGTCCCCTGGATAACGAAATTTATGTGAAAGTTCCAGAGGGTATCGAACTACCGAACACATCAAGTTCTCGAGAACAATATTGAATATTTTATGTGAACAATATTCCCAAAAGATAGATACATCAAGAAAGAATTTGAATTCAACATGAAAAGGTTTTGGGAAAACAAGACTATATATTGGATTATACATTGAGCACCTTGAAAAGAAAATCCTTATGCATTCAAATGACATACATAGATAACATGCTCAAGAAGTTTGATATGGACTAAGTTTACGAATTGACAAGTCCAATAATTATAAGGTTCCTTAGTTTAGAAGATAATTTCGGCCCTGATGAAGAAAATGAGGAGATCTTTGGTCCCGAAATGCCATGTCTAAGTGCCATAAAGTTTTGACTGTATTTGGCGAGCCATACAAGGCTAGATAAATAATTTGTCGTAATCTATTAGCTAGATATAGCTCATGATCGACCTAAAGGCACTAGAACGGGATTATACATATTTTTGTTACCTACAAGAAACTAAAGACTTGGGTCCATTTGATACTAACCTACCCGAAGAGGGTAAGTAATTTTTGGTGATACATGTTATTTGTCCGTCCAAGTTCACTCAAGCGGGAGGATTGGTGGATCTAATAACTAAGGTGTTAC
>NW_026016514.1:0-59663 GCF_020379485.1 Brassica napus | reverse complement strand
TAAACACTAATTAACCATGGCTAACAGTGGGTAAGATCCATGGTCTATTAGGCGTCGTGATGTGGGGTGAGAACTTTCTTATGCTCCTTGGCCGTGAAACTTATTTCGTCCGTACCTAGGAGTATGCGTTTTTGCTTGGCTGCCTCTAGGCCGGGCTTGGTGTTCCAGGTGCTTTTCTTCGCGGCTGCGTGGCTTATGCCGCTGATCTCCGAACCACCCGATATGACATGAATCACTCGGTCTTGTCGAGGTGGCGAGACGGGAGCAGCTTCAGTGGGCTTTCCTATTGTCTCTTGCTTAGATGGCTCTTGGCCTTCTCGGAAAGGAACTCCCTGAGGTGTCCTTTCTTAAGAAACTCGTTGACCTTGATCTTCAGTGCGATGCAGTCCTCCATTTTGTGACCGTGGTCTCGGTAGAAGTCGCACCAGAAACAAGGGTTCCGGAAAGAGTCAGGTGCTTTCATCTTCTGAGGCCACTTGACCTGCTGGCCCATCTGCCTCAGAACACTGATCAGCTCCGGCCTTGAGAAGGAGAGGTGAGAGATGTCTGGCCACGTGGACACTGCCATCCCATCCGCCTTCTCGATCGGCCAGTTCTGGTATCTGCCCCGGTTTCGATTTCCGTAATCCCTGGCTAGTCTTCGAGAGGGTTCTCGTCTCGCGGTTTGGTCTGATCTGATTGTCCTGGGATCTTGCTTTTGTTGTGCCTTAGCGCAGCTGGCAACATTTTCCTCGCATTTTACCTTTGCCCAGGCTCGAGATAGGACGTCTTCCATGGTTTTGCACTGGTATTTGGTTAACTCCTTATTGAGGTCCTGATCGGGGAGCAAGCCTCTCTTGAAGGCAGAGATAGCAATGGGGATGCTGCATTCGGGAATAGCCACCTTCTCTTGATTGAAGCGGGCTATGTAGCCTCGTAGGGGTTAATTTCACTCAAATTATCCTAAGGAGTGATTTATACTCTCTCAAATAACAGACCGAGTTGTAGTACTGAGGGATCGAATTCACAGGGAGCTAGGGAACCAATTAGATCTAATAGTTGTATAATTAAGCTAGGCTAATAGTTTATAAAGCAGTCAACAAGTTGAACAAGACAATTGTTCAGCTTGGCAAGGAGTTGTTTAATGGAAGGATGGTTGCTAAATCTAGGGTTTCTATTCAAGTAATCATGATTATAATGATATAGAGGCTAATTGTTGTTTGCAAGATATTATAGAACTCAAACAATAACAATAATGTACCAGCTCTCGCTTGTCTAGATTATCTATCACTAGATCTAAGATCTCAGCTCTCGCATGTTGATCTGTAGAAAGTGTCAATCGATTATTCTATAGGAATATCGATCGATACACCTTTCACAATATCGATCGATTAATCTATTGGATCATCGATCGATATCACTTATAGCAAGCTTTACGATCGGGTTGAATATGTGTCCACCAGGGTTCCTAAATCAACTCTCGTATGTTCTAGCAATCCTAGCTCAATAGAATTCAGTTCAGAGAAAAGAAAAGACCAAGCGATGGCATTGTGCCTAATGATTTTAAGATCAGGGTTCTAGTTCATGACTCTAGAACACAAGCAGTAAGAACAATCCTATGATGAATATCACAACTTAGCAGTTCTATATTTTGGGCTAATCCCTCATAACCTATCTGAACCCTAAACCTAATAGGTGGATCTATTCAGACATGAAGTTTGTCACATAAATCATAGAAAGAATAGATGAAATTGCAATAGATATAAAACCAAAGACAATTGAGTTCCAGGAGGACTCTGAAAGAGTTCCTCCTTTCTCTCCTAACTAAGAACAATGAATTTAAGAAAGCTTAGATAGCGTAGCCGTCAACAATGGCTTATAAATAACATAAATAGGGTTTCTGGTCGTCCAAGGGTATTCTGGTAATTTGTGGTTGCTTCTGGGCTTTCAGTCGGTCATAAAATATGATCAGCCCGCATTCTGTTATCCATATCGATCGATGTCAAGAGTGCTGCATCGATCGACATACGTTCCTCTTCTCGGCAGTTTCCTCTCGCGAGGTAGACTGACCACTCCTCAGAAAAACGGGCATAACCTCTGCTACAGGATGCTGCTTGACCTCAAACTGGTGGCATTGGAAAGCTAACTCAAAGATCTATCTTGTATGAAAATATGGGATCAGTCTAACGGTGGGAAGGTCACAGTCCATAGCTAGACATCCGACGCGTCTGTGCAGTTCTGCACCTCAAAAAGCTCCAAAAGACACCAAAATCACCACTTTCCTCCAAATCGTCCCTGAGCCTGTAAACACTCTAAATAAACTCCCCCAGACTTATCCTTTTTGCTTTTCCTCAAGCAAAACAGATTGGCAGTCTCTCTGAAAAAGGTTTGAAAACAGCAAAGATTCACATGATTTAAAACTTAGAATCATCACTCTACAATATTGCAATCCACATCTAAGAAATCTTAATCACAAAAGCACATTATACCATATCCTAGCTTAGCAACCAAATTCACCTAGCCAAGAACTTAGCAAATCCTGCCTGAAATTCCCCTCTACCAACCTCATTTCTAGCATAAATAAAAGTGCAAGCTTTACCTTAGGAGCATCAATCACAGGATGCAAGGATTTTCAAACAAGTATCTGGATCTGCAGGTAAAAGTTAGTTCATATCTTTTCTCTCTACTAATTTCTCTCTTCAGTCAAAGTCTGCTTATATTGCAAGATCATTGACCAACATTGGACAGACTTCCATGAATCAAGCCTTAATGGTGGTTGCCACCAAGTCCTGTTCACTTCCTTTTGACCTATATCCAAGAATTCATGTGAATCGAACCTTGATGATTGCCGCCACCAAGTCCCGTTCGAATTATTTTTGTTGGAATCCTTATGAATCAAGCCTTAATGGTTGTAGCCACCAAGTCCTGTTCAGATTCCACCTAACTAACACCTATATATATATATTTTTTTTTTTGTATATTATTTTTTTCTTTTTCCTTCTTTTTCGTTTTTTTTTTGAAAATAAATAGCTCTACCTATAAATCTAGGGTCGAAATAGATAGATAAAAGGTGATAAATCTACACAAGGCTTTACCTTCCAGACTTATTTAAAGAATCCAATCTCATGTATACCAAGCCCCAAGACAAGCAGTTGTGTCAGGGTTAGTGTTAGAGGTCAGCTTTGATTCCTTCAAACAATCTCAGGAAGTGTGAATAGTTGACAGATTGATCCACTTTAGTATATTTAGTAGAACCTCCCCCACACTTTAACAACGCTTTCACCCGTGTTATACATTTTAAGATTGGTAGGGAAATAAAACATGAGGACAATATTTAACAAGGTGAAACGTTATACCTAATCACTGATGGTGAGCGTCGATCGAGACAGTTAACTGGCGATCGATCGATACTCATGATGCTCTGTCGACCGAAAATGGCCTGTTATCGTCGATCGCTTCTTGTATATCAACTCTTTTTCCTTGGATCTTTTTCCTTTTACCTATCATAAACAAAAACACTAAAAGTCAGTAAAAGATCTTTTTCCTTTTACCTATCATAAACAAAAACACTAAAAGTCAGTAAAAGATAACTAATAAAACATAACAAATAAAACATAACTTTTTTCCGATGAACACTGTCCTGCTACAGTAACACTGCTACAGTAACTCCTGGTTTTTTGCTACAGTGTCGATCGATTTTTTGCTACAGTGTCGATCGATTTCCTTGCTACAGTGTCGATCGATGCTACAGTGCATCTGCTACAGTGCGGTTGCTACACAACTGTAGTTACTGTTCATCTGTCTTTTTTTTTTATCTACAATAAATAAAAACTTGAATCAGTGACAATCAAAACTAAACTGAAAGAAATTACCTAATAGTGGGTTGCCTCCCACTCAGCGCTTTGTTATAGTCATTTAGCTTGACTTCTGGTCCGCACGCGAAAGCTGGAACATAGGACTTAGACAGCTGATTAGCAATTGCATGCGAAAGCTGGATTGCTACTTATTAAAATCGAGTTCTAGAATTGAATCTATAAAACCCTTAGCATCCTTGATTGTAGTATTGAATCTCTTGATTGATAAATCTCTTAGTCTAGCTATTTCTCCTAATTGGTTACAACCTCAATTAACCAATCGAACAACTACTTTGTTCACCTTGCATTCATTTATTTACTGTTTTATAAACTGTTTGCCTAGCTTAATCTTGATTTCTATAGTCTATTGTGTGCCCTAGCTCTTTGGGGATTCGATCCCTAAGTGCTACAACTCAACCTCTTATTTGAGAGGGTACAAATCACTCCTTAGGGTAATTTGAGTGATATCAAATTTGAGACTGTTGCCGGGGAGCTTTGATCGCCATTAGACTTGATTATTAGGTTTAGTCTAGGTTTTATTTACTGTTTTAAGTTATTCACAAAAGTTTTTTCTTGTTTTTCAGGTACATGCCCAATTGTACCAAAAGCAGCAAGGAGGAATTACTATTCTTCTCAGACCCACCACGACTGGAACGCACGACCCGCAAAGAGAAACGTGCAGCATTGATCGACACCAACTCTTCTTCGTCGATCGACATTTGTGAGAGAGCAACGATCGACACTTCAAATCTAGCGTCGATAGATACCAAACCGCGAACAGACAACATGGTCGCGGCTCCTGTGCTGACAAGGAATGAGAATGGAGACCTGCATGACCCTGAGGGTCATATGTGTAATGCAGCAGGTCATAAAGTATATGCACATAGGGCTGTAATCCTTGACACATCTGCTGCTACAGAGGTTGATAGAGTTCTTCGACAGAGAACGATGGCAGAATGGATCCTGTCGAGTCAGTTCTATACCAATAGGAATGCAATTCAACCTCCAGCGATCCAAGGAGTTAATATGAAACCCGCATACTGGTTCTATTGGATTAGCACCTTTTTCATGGTCTTCCACATGAAAATCCCTTGGATCATATTGAGACTACATCATCTATAAGCTGTTCAAATATTCTCTTTCTCGGAATGCGATTAGATAGCTGAAGCAATTACCACCAAGATCTCTCACTACCTGGAATGATGTCAGGACTGCGTTTTTGACTAAATTTTTTTATGATGAAAAGGCTGAAGAGATAAGAGATGAGATTTGGCCATTCTCTCAGGGACCTAGAGAAGCTTTCAAAAGCTCTTGGGAGAGGTTTAGGAGATACCAAAAGGACTGTCCACATCATGGTTTTACAGAGATTCAGTCGTTGAAGAGGTTTTGCAAGGGTATTGATGTGCGATATTATATAAGGCTGCATCTTGCAAGCGAAGGAAACTTCGAGACAAGGATCCTAGAGGAAGCTAAGGAATTGATTGAGAACTGAGTGTCAAGAAAAGTTTCCAAGAATTTGGATATGCACAAGATGAGATAGGCTGTAATAGATGGTGACAAGATAGTTGAAGCCAACATTGGTTATGTACATGAAGTCTCGTTGGTAGAACATGCTGTTGAGAAGGATGAGGATCAGGGCCATATATAAACGATGTAATCTATGATAGAGAAGGTCCTGGAAATTCAGCAGGAGACGAGTGCATACTTAAATCTGAGGTTGGATGTTCTCTACAAAGAGCTGAATAGAAAATTTGAAACCTTAGATGTCCATGTCATGATGCTGGATACCCAGGTTTCTCAGACTGCAGAAGCTGTGAAGAAGCAAGAAGCTATGGTCAAAGGGAAAGCTGTGGAAAGTGAGAGGCACCATGTTGATACCATCTCAGATAATGACTTTGGGGAAGTGCTCGAGCAGGAGCAGCTGGAAGAAGATGCGTTTCTAGTCGAAAGCTCCATGACCATAGGAAGCTCGTACTGGTGTCGATCGACACCAACAACTGAGCACCGATCGACATCATCAGCCGAGCATCAATCGACACCACTTTTGGGATCGAAAAAACTGTTCGAATTCAGATCCATTCAGACTTCACCGCACGATACCCTCATCCTCCCATCCTGTACTGTTCTAAAAGGGAAAACATTGATCGACAACAAGATGTGAACACTGAACGGCAACAGCAGCCGAGCGGCAATCGATGCCCGCCTTTGACATATCGAGTGCGTTTACCAAGCATGGATGCAGACCGCTTGAATGCAACTCGAAACCAATCTCAAACATCAGTTTGTTTAAAGACACCAGAGGAGACCAGTCAGCAACATGCAGAGGCACCGGAGCAAGAGCAATCGATCCTAGCTGAAACCTCTTTCGTTGAAAGTATCGATCGACGACATAAACCAGATATCGATCGACACCAAATGGATGGACACGAACCTTCCATGGAACAGCAGGCAACTGAATAAAGAATTACAAGTGGGAAGAAAGTGAAATCTAGGAAACCCTATATTCCCAAACACCTTAGGAGAGAAGCTAACAAAGTGGAAGTTGATGAATTTAATAAGAGGGTGAAGAGGGTTCCTAAGGATATGTCTTTCGGGGAAAGCATATTATAAGTACAGACTTGGTAATTTCTTCCGAGAGAGCAGAGAGACAGATAAGGACATTGAGCTGCTATTCAACAAGGTCATCCGTAAACCTAAGATGACTCTGAAGAAGGAGCAAGATCCTGGAAAGTTCCTGATTCCATGCTGTATACATGACCAAGACTTGCCAGATGACCTCTGCGATACTGGATCTGTAGTTAGCATCATGGCCATAGACGCTGTTGAGCTATTAGGACTAAAGATGGAACCTTCATTTTAAGTGAGTATGGACCCTATGACAAATAAAAGGATTAGATTACTCAGAATACGAATAACAAAATGTTTGCTATGATATATATATAATAGACTAATGATCATATCACGCAATTTTGACAAACGTTGGGCTCTAACTTCTTCCCTCCACTCATGACATATACTATAGGTAGAACAACATCAAATTCAAATGAGCCTAATGAATAAAGGTGTCACTATATGATATCCACAATGAAGGCTTCAAAGTAATATACTTACAGGAGGAGTATAACCGAGATTAACTTACGAGTGTGCTACCAAGAAGTACAAAGCAAACTCAGCAGGAATGATCCAGAATGTTAAGGTGGAGATAGGGGAATGCACTATCCCTGTGGACTTTCCTGTCGTGGAGATCAAATCAGGCAAGACATCTTCTCTACTTTCTGGAAGGGCATTCATGGCTACAGTAGGGGCAGTTTGTGATCTAAAGAAGAATAAGATTTGCTTGACGAATGTTGATGAAAGATTCTTCTACGATCCTGTTGAAAAGAATAAGAGTGAGGAGTTTATTTCATGCATAGAGATGTTTGAAGATCCAGCACGTACAGTCGATTCGAGTCTTGAGCCTGCAAAACCATTTTCACCATCGGTCGACATTCAGCCAGCAGCATCGGTCGACAGGCTACCTAGAGAATCGATTGCCATTCAGCCATCCACATCGATCGACACCCTCCGAATTTCAGAACAGACCAAGACTGAAAAGTCTAAGTCTAGGGGAAGGACTAGGAAGAGGAAGAAGAAAAAGAAGAAGAAGGTACGCAGATCTCCTGTCACTAGTCTCTTCGCAATGTCAAGAAGGAAATCTTGAGTGTAGAGTGCGCTGCAGAGGAGGTCCAGAACCTGTTACCATGGTTAGGGTGCTATGTGATCCAGAGCTAGGAGAGCAAGGGAAAGTTTCTGCAAGAGCTTTTATCAACTGCATCAACAAGATAAGGAAGAGAGACACTAACACTTGTTTTGGAGCAAGTTCACATTCTCATCCGGACTGATTCAGATCTCTAGAAGTCAAGCTAATGACTAAAAATAAGCGCTAAGTGGGAGGCAACCCACTATTAGGTATTTTCTTTAAAGCTAAGTTTTAATTTTTACTGATTTTCGTTTTCAAATTTTATGCAAAAAAAAAGAGATCCAAGGTTCATGAGTTTAGGACCAGCATCGATCGACTGCTGGCCAGCGTATCGATCGACAGAGCATCATAAGTATCGATCGCCACTTAACTGTGTTGGGCGATACTGACATCAATGGCAGTTATACTCGCGAAACCTTGTTAAATTTAGTACTTATGGTTTATCTTCCAACCATCTTAGACTGTATAACACTGGGACAGTGTTGTTTAAGTCAGGGGGAGGTTCTACTAATATTATGCTTTATTTTGGGTATATAAAAAAAGGATCCGTGGAGACGATTTCCTGGCCTACTGAGCGATGAGACCAGATCGATATCAATCAACAGTACCACACCAGAATCAGCCGACGAAAACTCAAACACGTGGATTGATAATCAACATCAGCGAGCAGGTATATCGTTCTACCTTGTTACTTATGCACTTATGATTTATTTCCCACCAAACTCCGGCTAGATAAACACTAAGGACAGTGTAATCTATGTCTGGGGGAGGTTTATTGATATTTATTTTATCTATGAGTTTTATAAAATGTTTTCAAAAGAGTTTTATTGAGTCAAGAAGGATTATCTAACCACTCTCTAGCACCATTCTTAGATTTATTGACCGCAGAGTGTACTAGAGATACCAAAGCGGGTCACCAGCCAATTATCCACACTTGCTGATATTGTTTGAAGGAACCAAAGCTGACCTCCAACCTAATTGAGCTTAATCTGCTTGTCTTCGGGCTTGGTATACATTGGATTGGATTCTTCCTGCAAGTCCGGAAGGTAAGAAAGTATGTGTGTCGCTACTCCCCCCTCACTCCCCTTCAGTTTTAAAAAGGATAAGAACAGAATTTGGTGGCTACAACCATTAAAGCTTGATTCATTAAAATTCTAGAAAAAGATAAAGGTCAAAAAGAAGTGAACAGGATCTAGTGGCTACAACCATTAGAGTTTGATTCATGGAAGCATGTCCAAATTATCTCTGTCAATTAAAAAAATAAAATGATACCCTTTAGAAAAGGGAGACATTGGCTGAGAAGAAGTGAGAAGAGAGAGAAGAAATGAACTAGATAAGACTACATGTATGTTCAGATACTTGCTTGAGTAAGAGTCCATGTGTCCAGTGTGTTAGGGGTTTTTTTGTGTAGGCTCTTTTAGAGTACCACAGAACGATGGATAAGCTAGAGAATCGTATGTGTTTTGAGTAGGTTTGTATGTTTCGTGAGGATTTGGGTAAAGTAATAAGAAGATAGGCTTAAAGAAACGTTTTATTTGGTAGAACAAGCGAAAGTAAACAAGGTTACAAAGTATTAGGTAAGAACTCGAATTCTAGCTGTCTAACCCTAGTCTCTAAGCCTTAGAGAAGTCGATCCTTTGCTTTTGGGACTTAGGAGCCCTTATATAGTCGCCTTGAAGTCAGTTTGATTTAGGTTGAACTCTTCCATATTCGGAAATATGAAAGGTTCTCCTAATCAGAAATCTTCCATTTCTCGGAAGAGAGGTCGGTCCCTGGGACTGGTCCCAGGGTTCCTTTTAGCGGGGACCTGGAGCGTTCCTGTATCAGGGACCCGAGGATGTGGGTCCTGCCTGGAGGCTGGAGGAAATGATACCGAGTTATTTTTCCCTAACAGTTTTCCCCTTATTGTTCAATTTCGTCATCGAACTCGGGGAATAACCTGTGCACTCAAGTCAACCGGGGTTGCTCATTCTCAGCAGGCTCCCCTTAGGCAGGACTCCGCTTCATCGGTCCTGAACCCGGGCAAGGATTGGTTCCAACTTACTTAGTTGGAGCTTGATAGTAGCGTCTTGAATTTTCTGGAGACGATGAGGCTGGGGAGAGTTCTTGTTGAAGAGAACCGAAGTCTCTTAAGCTAGGATCCTTTGAACCAGAAAAAGGCGGGAGCGTGATCTGAGTAGCGTTTTTCCTTCCTGGATCGGATTTCCTTCATTCTAGGCCGGTCACCCTTTGTTAACGATTCTCAAGGAGATTTGGAAATATTCGATTTCCTTTTCTCTGTCTTTAAAAAGGAAAGGGTTGGGCGTATATTTAGGATGCACAGCGCTTCTCACCAGATCATCCCTGATTTGAGAAAGATGAATTCTGATTTACCCTCTCTTCCTGCCTCGCTAGTAGGTGGTCACTGTTGGACCCAATTTTGGTCCATATACTAATGGGCCGCAACCGAAGACACGGGGCTTAGAGAGCTGAAGCCCACAACGAGAATACGATTTCGAAGAGGTCTCGCCGAGGTCGCGGAGATCGTCTACGTATATGTAAGCCACCTTAACGGCTCTATCACCGCTTTCGAGAAAAACAATAAAGACCTAGTCTTCGCCCTAGCGGCGGCAAAAATCATCATCAAATCAAATCCAAGCGATACCGGTCATCAAGCGAAGAGACTCGGGTTAAATGATAAACCGCCTCTTTCCATTTTCAATTAAATCAAAAGAGGCTGGGGGACAAATGTTGGAACCAATTTTGGTCCATATACTAACAGGCCACGACCAAAGACACGGGCCTTAGGGAGCTGAAGCCCACAACGAGAATACGAGTTCGAAGAGGTCTCGCCGAGGTCGCGGAGATCACGGAACAGGAGACGAAGATCTGTGAGCCGTTACGAATATCACGGGATCGACTTACTACAAAGGAGGAAGGAGGAACACGGAGAAGGAGACATTGAAAACCCTAGAGAGAGCTACACACATACATCGACCTTGTTTTTTCCCGTTCTTAGATTTATCGATCTCACTTGTGTAATTCGATCTAGTTCAACTTATTGTATTCGATTCTATTCATCAATAAAGTCCATTTTTGCGTAATGGAAACTGTTAACATCGTTGTGTTCTAAAGATATTGTTGCCTACATCTTTTATCTTTCCTAGATCAAACTCCCGATCACTATCAAATACTTAGTGTAGATTTTAGGTTCTATATTTTGGCGCCAACTGCGGGGAAGATAAACGAAAAACATCTTTGCTAAAGAAACTGATCTAAGTTTCCTAAGCGCGATTATGGATCCTAATCAGACCACTGGGACAGCTCCTTTGACGGTCAATGACATCAATCCTGTCGGGCCCGACTTGGGAACCAGAGTGACACCAATTGGGTTAGCGGGAGCCAACGACGCGACCGAAACAGCCCCGACGCAACAAATCCCTCCAATCGAGACTTCATGTCAAGATGGATCTCTTCCAATCAATCAGACATCAATCTCGGAACGAGCTGGAGCTCGGGTCTGGAACCGCCCTGGAGACAGACCATCCTCCAACGACCTGACCCGATCCCAATCCAGACTGATTTCGCCGACTCCTCTAGCCCAAACTCGAGGTAACTAACCGAACTCCGAGGAAAGATGACAACTCTAATCGACAAGATTCGTAGTCAAAGGATCGCCAACCAATCTGTTGCTAACAGACTGGATCAAGCCGAAAGGGGGCTCGCAGAGCATCGAGCTGCAAACATTCGAGAAAGAAATCAAATGCCCCTCGATCCGTTAAGAGCGACGTCCAACCCTCAAAGCGCTGGACTGTTCGGTACTCCAGAGATCCCAAGCGCTCGATCTGGGCGCTACATGGGAGAAAATTCACAACGACCCTCGCCCCAAGGCATAACCCACTGAAGCTTAAGCTACAGTGGATTGGACCAAATCAATACTGGGCTCCCAACGCCCACGAAGCACTCCGATCCAATTCCAGAACGGATCAACGAAAAGGCAGGGGAAGCCAAGGACACTGATCCCACCACCGAACCATTCTATCTCCGAGAATCTAACTCCATCCACGATGAGAACCTTCCATCAAGCAGGATTTGATAGCCTAACGGAACAAGCTCGGAGACACGACCTTCGCGGTCCCGTCAATATCGACCCCCAAAGGGAAGACTTAGGGATCCCGAGCGAAACTGGGACGTTTCAGAATTATATCGAAAGGAACGATGCCGAGCTCAAAAGGATACATGCGATCGTGCACATGGCTATCAGTTCTTCTCCCGATATCGACATGGTCATCGAAGAAACGAGGAGGACTCCATTCTCAAACAATCGCCAGTGTAAGGCTGCATCACATCGGGAAACTGAAATTCCCCGAATACGCCGGAAACACAGACCCGAAGGCCCATGTACGAGCCTTCCGTTTAGAAATATCTAGAGCACACCTCACCGACGACGAAAAAGAAGCAGGTTGCTGCCGCTTCTTTGCCGAGAACCTCACCGGGGCCGCCCTCGACAATTCATATAGACCAGAGTTGCCGAAGCAGATCTCTGGAATCTCAAACAAGCGTCTTTCGAGCCATTTAGAGCGTACATAAACAAATCCCGAGAAATCAAGGCCAAGATCTCACATCCGAACGAAGTCGTTGCCCTCGCGGCACTAAAGAATGGCGTCTGGTTCTCATCCAAATTCAGGGAAGAATTGGCGGTACGAGAACTATCTCGTTGGATGACGCCCTACACCGAGCCTCTTATTTCGCCACCCACGAGGAGGAGGACGCAGCCTTGAAAGAACTGCCTTGAATTCTATCAGCATTCTTCTCAGCCCCTCGGAGAGTTTGGAGCCGATCTTGAGGTTACGGGTCGAGTTTCCTTCGATCAACGGCATGTCATCCATATCTTCAATCTCGGGTTCTACCATATGTGGAGCCTGAGGCGTGCTTTGCGATGGTGGAGCTACCTCAGCCCATTTCTTTAGAGCGACCTGGTAGCAGTGGTGAGCGGTTTCCTGATCTCCTTTAATCGCTCTAATGCCCCAGGGTGTGGGGAATTTTATTATCTGGTGGAGAGTTGAGGGGACTGCCCCCATGCTGTGAATCCATGCTCGGCCCAGGATCCCGTTATAGGAAGAGTGGCAGTTAACGACCGGGAACTTGGTGTGTAAACTGACCCCTTCCGCGTAGGTAGGGAGGATGGTTTCCCCCGTTGTTCGTTTGATTTCTCCGCTTAACCCGAAGAGGGGGGTCACTCTGCGTATCAGGGCATTATCCTCCAGCCCTAGACCTTGATATGCAGCATGGAAGATGATATTACAAGAACTACCACTCTCCACCAGTATCCTCTTGACCAGACAGTTTGCTATAGTAAGCGAGATGACGAGGGCGTCATGATGTGGAACCAAGACCTTCTCTTGTTCTTCGACTGTGAAACCTATCTTGTCGGTCCCAGGGTGTTCCGACTTGATGGTTTCAGGGTCGTTCCCTACACTGTTGGTATTGACGGCGGGTTGGCTTACATCACCTGCCTCCAGCCAACCGAATATGACGTGGGCTTGATGTAGTTTAGTTTCTCGGCTTTGCAAGTCGCCGGGTAGCCCCTGGGGCTCGGTTTTTCTTCGAACGGCTTCGGATAGCTCGTTGCGCTCATCCATCGCCATCATCACGTAGTTAGATTACTCCCCTCCTTCTAGTGCCAAACTGTTAAGGGATTTTTGTGTAGGCTCTTTTAGAGTACCACAGAACGATGGATAAGCTAGAGAGTCGTATCTGTTTTGAGTAGGTTTGTATGTTTCGTGAGGATTTGGGTAAAGTAATAAGAAGATAGTCTTCAAAAAACGTTTTATTAGGTAGAACAAGCGAGAGTAAACAAGGTTACAAAGTATTAGGTAAGAACCCTAATTCTAGCTGTCTAACCCTAGTCTCTAAGCCTTGGAGAAGTCGATCCTTTGATTTTGGGACTTAGGAGCCCTTATATAGTCGCCTTGAAGTCGGTTTGATTTAGGTTGAACTCTTCCATATTCGGAAATATGGAAGGTTCTCCTTATCGGAAATCTTCCATTTCTCGGAAGAGAGGTCGGTCCCTGGGACTGGTCCCAGGGTTCCTTTTAGCGGGGACCTGGAGCGTTCCTGTATCGGGGACCCGGGGGTCTGGGTCCTGCCTGGAGGCTGGAGGAAATGATATCGGCGTATTTTTCCCTAACACAGTGATCGATACTCCCAAGGTAAACCTACACCTTTATTTGATATGTATGAAGTGAGGTAGACATGATTAGTTAAGTTGTTTGCTGATATGGAATTGGTTGTTATGCTAGGATATTGCATATAAAGTACCTCTAAAGTTGTGATTGATTTGATGTGGTTTGCAATAATGTAGAGGTGATGATATGAGTTCTTAAATTGTGTGAGTCCCTGCTGTTTTCAAACCTCTTTTAGAGAGATTGCCGTTTCTTTTGCTTGGGGACAAGCAAAAAGGTAAGTCTGGGGAGTTGATATACCATGGATTTTACCCACTTTTAGCCATGGTATATAGATGTTTTTAGACATATTTATTCTATATAGGAGTCTATTTAGTATAATTTCAGGTTAATGGACGATTTGAAGGAAAGTGGTGATTTTGAAGTCTTTTGGAACCTTTTGAGGTGCAGGGCTGTACAGACGTGTCAGATGTTTAGATATGAATGCAGACCTTCCCACGGTGAGAATGAGTCCATCTTTAAAAAAACAAAGATAGAGCTTTAAAATAGCTTTCCAATGCCACCGGTTTGAGGTCAATCAAACGGTTAGATCAAAACTTATGCATGTGTTACGGAGGAGTGGTTAGTCTGTCTCGCGAGAGAGAGCTGTCAACGAGACGAATGGAATTTCGATCGATGGTGCACCCTTGGTGTCGGTTGACGTTGATTCCAGAATGCGGGCCGAGTTTATTTCATTAACAACTAAAGCCCAGAAGTTACCACAAGTTACCATAATACCCTTGGAAGACTCTGAACCCTACTTATGTGTTTTCTAAGTCATTGTTGACGGCTACGCTTTCTATTATTCATTAGTCTTGTTTTATGGTTAGAGAGAAGATCAATTCTCCTTACACAACATTTAAGGTATTTGGATAAATTATGTGAACCAATAAGATTATAGTTTTAGTGTAAACTCACTCTTCCATAGGGAGCCAACCACTAGTTTTAGGCGATGCAAAATAAAAAGAATTGTCCTTTTATCATTAAAAATTACCTTAATGTGGATCCTACCCACAGTAGGTATTTGGTAGTGTTTAAATGTACAATTAGGGAATAAAAAAGATGAGGGTAACAATATCGTCATAACACAATGATGTAATCAGATCCCGATTGAGAAAAATAGATTTTATTGAGTTAATATGATTGAATACAATGATTGAATGAGATCGAGATACAATTGGAGTGAAACTAAAATCGATTACAAGGTGAAAAGAATAAGAGAGCTTGAGGTCGAGGTCGGTGTGTTTGGTGTAAGACTTTAGGGTTTCACTTGTCCCGTTCTCTGTCTTCCTCTCTCTTCTTATATCTTCTTATAGATGTATTATCCCGAGATTGACTCAACTGTTTCGAGATCGTCGGGATCTCGGATTGACCAACTCTAGTTCGTCTCTTTCTGGACAACGGGCCGGTTTTAAATAAACTATCAAGCCTGGTCGCTCTCTTTGATTGATTCCATCCCAATAACTGATCGACCAAAATCAGGCCCAACAATTATCCCCCCATCCCTCTTTCTTTTGATTCGGATAAAGAAAGGGGGTCATACTTTGAAGATTGTGGCCTTGCTTTCCTGATTGCAGAGCTTGTGCTTGACTTACTCTCAAAATTGGGTTCGTTTACCCAGATGTGCCCTAATTTTCTAAGACATCTTCTGACTCTTGTGATCAAAGCTCGCGAGGAAAGGTTGTTATTCGGTCTTGACGAGCTTCGTCATCTTTGCATACTGAAGCGGAATAACAGGAGCCGGGGAACTTTCCTCATGTCTCCCCGACCTGGTGATCTCACTCAAATTACCCTAAGCAGTGAATTACTCTCTCAAATAAGAGGTTCAATTGTAGTACTTAGGGATCGAATCCACAAGGAGCTACGGAACATAATAAATCTAATCAGAGTGATTAAGCTATGTTGATTATGTTTAAATGTAAATAGCAGGTTGTGATCAAGGCAGTTGCTCGATTGGTTTGAATGGGTTTTTGGTACTTAAATGAAATAGCTAGATTTAGGGTTTATATTCAGGTAATCAGGATTAAATTCCTACAGATGCCTAACAGTTGTATGCATGATATTATAGAGCTCTTATGAACAAACCGATCGGCGTTCGCTTTCTAGGTTTGTCTATTGACCAGATCTAAGTGTCGATCGATGATTCTAAAGGAATATCGATCGATACACCTATTGCTCCGTCTATTATCTAGGAATATTGATCGACGCGCTCTTAGTCAAGCTTTACGCGCGGGTTTAATAATGCTCACTAGGCTTACTAGATTAGCTTTCACCTTACTCTAACAATCCTAGCTCAATTAGGACGGATTCAGGGTGAGATTCAAGTGTTAATTTGTGCCTACAACTCCTAGCTAGCTAAACTATAAACATGCATTAATGACAATCCTAATGATGAATATCACAACTTAGCAATCTACAGTTCGGGCTAATCCCTCATAACCTATTTAAACCCTAAACCTAGCTATATATAGAACCACTTAGACATAGCTAAGCAATTCATAACCACAAGGTATAAAAACTGCATAAATAGATAATAGATAGTAAGGGAGTTTCAATCACAAATCTCTTTGGATCTTCTCTCCAACTCTACTAAAATCCTAGAAAACCTTTGCTGTGAAAATAAGAAAACAAGAAAGCACACTTTGCCTAAAACACTTTGGCAAGCTATAAATATTAGGTTAAAAACTCGCCAGGGGCAATCTTGTAATTTGGTGAAGTCTTGGGCTCTAAGTCTGCTGAAACCAAATAGGCTTCTGCGCGCTTCGCTTTCGATCAATGTCAAAAGGTGTGCGTTGATCGATTATTATCTCAAAATGTGGACCGTTGATCTTGCTCGATGGTAAGCTCGGATGCTCTCTCCAATTGTCTCCAAAATGCTCCAAAATCATCACTTTCTTCCAAAGCACTCCTGATCCTATAAATATACTAAATAGACTCTACAACATAGTAATTAGTTATTAAAACACTTATAAACCACGACTAAAAGTGGGTAAAATCCATGGCCTATCATGTTGTGGTGATAACTAAAGCAAAAGGACTCCATTTAACAAGTAAGAACGATATACCAGACCGGAATAAATATCGATTGATGTGTTGTTGTTGTCATCGGTCTCGGCAGGTGATGTTCTGTCGATTGATATCGGCTGGATCTCATCGTTTGATATTCTTGGCAATCGTCTACTTGGATCTGTTTTTTTTTAATGACCTGCAAAAATTCAAAAACGGGCATAAGTACTAAACTAATGAAAACCAATTAAAATTACCTAATAGTGGGTTGCCTCCCACTCAGCGCTTTATTATAGTCATTTAGCTTGACATTGGAGTTGATTTGGCTAGTAATGTGGAAAACAGGTACTTGCTGGGAAGCAAGTCTCCATCTCTTCTCTGCTCTTGTTGAACCATGTACCAGTGAAGTCTTTCACTGCCTCATCTCCTCTGCACCATTTGACTTTCATTCTTGCAGTTGTATTTTCTATCTTCTGCAGTCTGTCTCCAAGTCATTCAAGTTTGAACTGATGTATCACAAGTCTGGCGTATGTGTCAGCTGAGATCTCCTCTCCATGTTTTTTTGTATCAGACATATCTAATTTCACCTTTGTTACTAGCTCTCCTCGGTTTGTTGGTGTGGTTTTGTCGATCGATGTTCTTCTGTGACTGTCGGTCGATATGTTGATGCGCCTGTCGATGCCTCTGGACGACACGCGATGTATCTCTGAAGCTCCACTATCTCCCTCTGCATTGCTTATGTCTGAGAAGTCAAAGAACTGATGGTGATGTCCCATGGGAAATAGATGTCATCACATCTCCTATCAAGCCTCTCTTCTGGGGCTCCCATAGTTTTGTAGATCTCTTCTACTATCTGATCAATCTCTGCTCTAGTGTAAGTATCTGGTCGAGACTTCATCGGATTTGATTGTGACAGTTCATCGTCGATCGATATCGAGATGTTTCTGTCGATCAATGCTGGTGTAATTGCTTCGGCCGCACGCTGTGTCTGCATTCTGACTATGTCTTGCCTCATCTCTCCATGCATGTAGTCAACCAACTAATACTATCATTCAATGGGTATTAGAAACCATCAAGATTCATTTGGAAATCATCATCATTCTTTTCCTGGACTCCACAGATTCCATAAAGCATCTCATTTATCTCATTGTTGGTGAAGATTTCTGGTACTAGCTTGGTCTGGGTGAATGACCGTGCATGCTCTGGAAGACATATGTAGCTGTGTTCATCCATTGAGGCTCTTACCAGAAGATTTCTTATATCATCCTTAGATACATGGATGATGTGTCCTTTTACATTTCGTGCATGTTCATGATCATCTCTGTAGACCCCATACTCATCATTCCCTTCCCAGTGGAATTTCCTTGTTCCATCACGGTCGTAGGCTCTTTTTCCGAACTCTGGACGTCGGTCGATCAATGTTGGGACTCTGATGTCGATCAACAGTCGAGTATGTTGTCGACACTTTGGCTTGAAACGATCATCTAGTCCACCAGTTGGGTCATAGAACTCGTTTATAACTCTATGCTGGTGCTCTAGAGGGTTGTGTCGTTGCATGAAGAGATTTTCTGCTCCATTAGCCATTAGCCATTAGAAGGATATCTGGAATGTCCTCTCTGGATACTTGCAATCGTGTCCATTCATTGCTCTTGCATAGCCTTCTGGATCCTTGAAAATACCAAACTCATCCAGTGTTAGATAGTTATTATTTTGTTTAGCTTTTGCACTTACAGTTGATGGTGGTTTTGGACGGTTGTCGATCAATGTTGAAACTTTTTTGTCGATCGATGGGCGTTTAGCTCTGGTGAAAGGACGACAGAAACGAGTGCTTCTTCCACAAACTTCTGCAAAGAGTGAATCTGTATCTGAGCGTTCCTGGTGGTTGAGCAGTTCCTCGGTAGTGAAACCTTCATGTTACTCATCTGCTCCCGGCTCATGTATTGCTCTTTCTCTTGCGTAGCTCTCATGATAGTGATCATATGCCCAACTGCCAATTGAATAGTTTCCTTCTTGTGCACGGTCAACTCCATTGTTGATCGATGTGTAGTAGGCAATGTCGGTCGATGCTCGTTTACAATTTGTCTGGTGATGATGAGTGTCGATCAATGTTGGGATGGTTCTGTCGATCGACTTCGTATTCCTTATCCGATAGGAATGGTGGAGAAGTCTATCTTCCTCAGCACGAATACCTTGATACTCTGTAACTCGTTCCCCCTCATAATCCTCATCATACTCATCTAGATGCTGTGATGATGTAGCGGCTTCGAGTGCAAAACTCAGATAACAATGTGGTGGCTAATCGTCACGTGCTGCTGTGGATGAACTGTCGATCGATTCTTCTGGTTGATTTTCGATCGATTTCGGACAGTCAATCGATGTTGGTGTGTGAGTTTTGATCGACGCGGATTACTCTGTCTCTTACTCAGCTCCACAGTGACATGCTGCTATGAGTCCTGGATCATCGATTCTTCAGGAGGACGTCTGTGGCTTCATAACTGGACTTGGATCATAATAGACATGCGGATCTATGAGCGCCAGGCACAACTGGTTGGTTTGCATGTTGCATATTGCTCATATTGTTGACAAGAAAGCTCTTCCAAGTAACAAAGAAGAGTTCCACTTCAACTTGATATCGAAGACATGGAAATCTACTGGAACTAGGGCAGTACCAATCTGCATTCAAGGTCTCTGCAATCCTTCTTAAGTTCCTTTGAGAACAATACACAAAAGTGAACGATTCCTTGGAAGGCTCTACCTTCAAACCTAGATGGTTTGCCATAACCCTAGGTAGAATGCTGATTGATGCTCCTGTGTCACATAATGCATGTGGGAACTCAATACCCTTCACCAGACATGGTATTGCAAACTTCCCAGGATCACTCTTCTTCTTCAGTGTAATCACATTCTTCATCTTATATCTAGCCTAATGGAACATTCTCCTAATGTCCTCTTCAGCCTCCTTGGTCTCTCTGAAGAACATCCACAATCTGTGGGTAACGTAGGCCTCCTCGAATGATTTTTCCAGTAGAATCCTAAAGACTCTCTTACGAAAACTATCCATCTCCTTCTCATTAGCTCCTCTCTTCAGATGCTTAGCAACCTTGTCCTTTCTCTTCCTCAAGGTTTTCCCTATAGTACCCTTATCAACTTGCATAGGCTCTGGTGCATCTTCTGAATGTGTACTGGTGGTCTCTGGTGGGTTGTCTGAAGGTTTTGGTTGTGGCCTGAGTGCATTGATTTGTGCGCTGTCGATCTTTGGTAACTGCACTCGGAATGTGAGAGGTGCTCGCCGATCGATGGGCGCTGGATGTTGTCGATCAGTGGTGGTCTCTCATTGTCGATCGATGGCTGGCTCATTTTGCCGATCGATGTTGACATAAACAGGGCTGGGCGGATTTAAGTGTCTAGCTGTGAACTCCTTGTGAGTCATGATCCTCACGGCATTGCACAATGCAGGCGACTCTGTAGGTGTCGTCGAACGATGCTCTGGTAAGCTTTTCGATCAGTTCTGGTTGCAATCCGTCGATCGATGTTCGAAGTCTGGCGTCGATCGACACCAATGCGATCTGCCAAAACTCATCGAGCTTTCGACTTCAAAATCTCCTTCATGTAGCTTCTCATGCTTCACCACTTGCCAGAAGTCATCATCCATGATGGCATTCACGTGGTGTTTCATTGCATCATCTCCTACCCCATTGCTGAAGCTTCTTGCTTCTTAACAGCTTCCCCTGTCTGAACTACCTGCATCTCCAGCTTTTTCACATGAGTGCTCAAAGTTTCAAACTTTGTGTTCAGGTTGTTGTAGGCATAATCGTTCTTCCCATTGAAGTTCACCGTCAGGTTATGCTGTCCTTCAAGAACTCTATCAAGCATTGATTCAATATTGCTCTCCTGAGTGGGTGGTGGTGGTTCCTGGTAAGATTAGTTTTCATAACTCCTATTGTTGTTGCTGCTGTAGTTCTGGCTGTAGGGTTTCTGGTACTGTGAACTCTATTTGAAGTTACTCATATGTCCATTGCCATAGAAGTTTCTGTTTACACTCTTGTTTTCAGAACCCTGGAATCCAGTTCCACTGATGAAGTTCACATCCTCCTTTACTTCTGCTCTACCCTCTGTAACTACAGCATCTGCATCCTCCAATAAGCAAGCCTACTTCCTGAGAAGCTTGTGAAGACTGTCCAGCTTTGCTTTCACCTCATCCATCTGCACCTTCCCAAGGATGGCTGCAGATTTCCTCCTCTCAAAATCAGTGTTCTTGGTGTTATTGATGGATACCAAGTTCTCAATAAGTCTCACAGCTTCATCTAGATTTCTAGTGTTGAAATTCCCTTCGCTAGATGCATCAAGAGCCATCTGATACTGTGCTTTGATGCCTCTGAAGAAATTACTGAGCAGCTATACTTCATTGAATCCATGGTTTGGATAATCCCTTTGGTAGGACTTGAATCTGATCCAGAACTTCTAAATGACTTTGTAGGCTCATGTAGCAATCTTGCTCCTCAAGTCTTCAGCATGTGCCTGATCAAAGAAGTTACGCAGGAATGCATTCTTGATGTTGGCCCAGGATGTAAGGGATCCTGGTGGTAACTGCTTAAGCCAATGCGAAGCCTCTCCAGCAAGTGAGTACTTGAAGAGCTTGCAGAATAGGTGGTCCTCAGGGACTCCATTGACTTTGATAGCAGATATAAGATCCTCAAACCTCTCCAGTTGGTCCATAGGATGCTCGTGAGATATCCCACATTAGGGTGTCTGTCCCACGAGTGTGTAGTACCGTGGCTTCAACTCGAAATCGCCTTTCTGGATAGTTGGAGGATGAATAGCTGATCTGTTGGGATAGAACTGATCTGTACGGTTGTAATCAGCAAACTTTATGGGTCGAGCAGCCTCATCTACAGGCTGAGCAGCTCTTGTAGCATCAGTATCGGGCTCATGGATTACAGTCCCCTGAGCATCTATCCGCTGGCCTGCTGCATTACGCAGATGACCCTCCAGGTCATGCAGGTCTCCATTCTCATCTCGCACAAGAACTAAAGTGGCAACCATGTCTCGCGGCTCAGTATCGATCAATTTTTGGGATGAAGTATCGATCGATGTGGATGGAGGATATCGGTCGACAAAAGAGTTGCTTCGGTCGATGGTGGTGAGCGAGTGTCCGTCGACGAAATTGGTGTTTGGGTCAACGGTGGTTGGAGAGTGTCGAGCGATGAACTAGTGTTGTTGTCGATCAATGAAAGCGTCTTCCTTTGCGGATCGAACGTTCCCAGCTTGCAGGATCTGAAGAGAATAGTAGTGGTGTTTCCTTGTTGCTTCTGGTACTGTTAGGCATGTACCTGAAAAGACAAGAAAAAATTTATGTCAGAAAGTGATTTAAAGAAGTAACCAAGACAAAATCAGACCATATCTATAGGCGATCAAAGCTCCCCGGTAACGGCGCCAAATTTAGGGATCGAATCCACAAGGAGCTAGGAAACTTAATAAATCTAATCAGAGTGATTAAGCTAGGTTGATTATGTTTAAATGTAAATAGCAGGTTGTGAGCAAGGCAGTTTCTCGATTGGTTTGATTGGGTCTTTGGTACTTAAATGAAATAGCTAGACTTAGATTTTCTATTTTGGTAATCATGATTATAATCCTACAGATGCCTAACAGTTGTATGCATGATATTATAGAGCTCAAACGCTTATGAACAAACCAATCGGCGTTCGCTTTCTACGTTTGGGTATTGACCGGATCTAAGTGTCGATCGATGATTCTAGAGGAATATCGATTGATACCACTCAAATTACCCTAAGGAGTGAATTACTCTCTCAAATAAGAGGTTCAATTGTAGTACTTAGGGATCGAATCCACAAGGAGCTAGGGAACCTATTAAATCTACATGATTATTAATTCTAAGGTTTTTGTTATTTATTGGTTTAAAAGTAAATAGCAATCCTAAATGAGCAAGTCTATTGCTCGACTAACAAGATGATTGGGGGTGTAACTTATTGGAAAGATATTAGATGCAGGGTTTCTATTCAGGTGTTGGAGATTATAATCCTATAGATGCCTATCAGTTGCTTGCATTATATGTTAGAACTCAACCCCTTAACACAGTGATCAGCAATGGCAATGTTTCACTAGTTAACTAACTAGATCTTGGATCTCAACTGTCGTTTTTTGACCACAAGAAAGTGTCGATCGATGGTCCTATAGGGGCATCGATCGATACACCTTTCGCAAGATCGATCGATTGTCAGAAGACAGTATCGATCGATGCTTCTAGTTTAGCCCTAGGCGCAAGTTGATAATGACCACTAGCTTCCTGGTTCAGCGGTAGACTTTTTCCTATCGTCTAGTCTGACAGATTAGATTCAGGACTGGATGGTCAAGGTTGCTTGACTCATGCAGATTCCTAGATTCAATATTCTAGGTAGCTAATCTAGAACAAGCATTAAGATCAATCTATCAATAAATACCACAACATAGCAATCAATAGTTGGGGCTAATCCCTCTAACCTATTTGAACCCTGAATCTAACAAGTGAACTACTCAGACATAGCTAAGCATTTCATGACACAAAATGTAAATGAAAACTGCATAGAATAGAATAGATGAATCAAATGGAGTTCCAATCACAAATCTCTCACCACTACAAGAAAACACCGGGATTCCGACGACCATTCTCGTCGGTATGTCCTTGGAATACCGTTATTCCGAGGACATACCGACGAGAATGGTCGTCGGAAATTTCTCGTCGGAAAGTAAAATTTCCTCGGAATTTCCTCGGAAAATTCCAAGGGAATACCGAGAATTAAAGATTCCGAGGACATTCCGAAGAAACATTTCCTAGGACTGTTCCTCGGTATCTCCTCGGATATTTCCGATGGAACGGTCCTCGGAAACATTCTGAGAGAAAAGAGGTATCGGAATATTCCGACGAACATCGGCCGTCGGAATATTCCGAGAAACCTTTGCCGTCGGAATATTCCGAGGAAGTGTATCCGTCGGGATATTCTGAGGAGATATGTCCCTCGGAAAATTCCGAGGAAGTTGTCGTCGGAATATCGCGAGGGATACACTTCCTCGGAATGTTCCCAAAAATAATTTTTTTTAAAAAATTAAAAATTTATTTTTTTAATTGAAATTCGAAAAAATAAAATTAAAATTGAAATAGAAAACATGATAATATTCAAAGTTTTACATACCAAAATAAAACATTCAGAGTTTTTGAAAAAAAAAGAAAGAAACTACGGGAACGGCTCGTTCGGGTACATCCTCTTCATCATCTCCATCATTTGCTCGTTCTGCTTCCTCGTTGCCTCCCATCCCGCCTCTTGATCCGCCATCTTTTGCTCCAACGCAGATATGCGGTCATCTTTGTCCTTCAACGGGTCCATAAGCACTTCTGGATCAACATAGGGCTGTGGTGCAGAAGGAGGAACCGACCGGGCTCGACGACCCAAACCGACCAAACGTCCCTTCTTCTTTGGAACCGACTGAAATAGAAAATAAACAAATTTAAATAATAGAAAAGATGATAAAATGAAAATAAAGAAATAAATGAATTGAACTTTTTTATAAAGAACATACCGATTCAACGATTTCGTTGATTCGAATCCGGGACAAGTTGGTCGAAGCCGTCGAAGTGGCGTCCAGGTCGGTTTGAAGCTGAGATAGACGGGTCTCTTCGTCTTCCTTCTGAGTTTCGATCAGGCTGAGCACATCCCTCACAACACCATCATCAATCTCCCCGGTGTGCTTGTTGGTATGCGCCGTCTTCATTAGGACGAAATCATCAACCGGCTCGCCATCATTTTCATCCGCCTTGAAAAAAACAAAAGTTAAACAAACATTAGAAATTAGAAGAAATGCATAAAAATTAAAATAAAATACTTAAATAATTAAAAAAAAAGAGAGAGATTGAACTTACCAAGCGATCCCCCAGAGTGGCAATAATCTGGGCACCCAAATTGTGCTTGTACATGCCCTTCCCGCCACGATCGCTCTTTCGGTTGGCGGAGTTGGTCACAGAGGTAGCTTTCGTCTCGTCCTTATCCCAATGCACACACAACTCCTCCCAGACCGTGCTGTTAATCGACTTCGGGACCTTTTAATAAAAAATATAAAATAGTTTAATAAATCCAAAACTAGTTTAATAAATTCAAAAAATTGTTTAATAAATTAAAAAAAACCTGGTTGATGAGCCACTTCTGCTTCCACTCGTAGATCTGCTTCCCATAGTTGTCCATAACTTTATGGACGAAGGCGTCAAGGATAAAGTTCGTGTGATCGGGATTCCAGGTGAACTCTTGCTGAAAAAAAAACATAATTTGTAGAAATTTTATATTAAAGATAAAAAAATATAAGTAAAAAAATTAGAATACTTACCGCAAACTGACGAAACCACATCTCCTGGTCCTCGGCAGGGAAGTGAGTGAAAGTCGGATATCCCTTGCTGAGGTTCGAGTACATCATATTGTTGATCCATGCGCTGATCCCGTTCCCGGATCGGTTGAACCTAATATAAGAAACAAATTATTAATAATGAATCAAATTTTAATGAAAGGAAAAAAAAAGACTTTAAATTACCATGTTTGAAGTCGTCCCTTTGGACACGGAGTGAGATAGGGAAGATGCTCACGACCGGGCTGTTGAACCAACTGGGCAACAGTCATCACTCCCGGAACGACTGGAGGAGCGGGAGGGGGTGCAGCAATGGGAGGGGGTGCAGCAACGGGAGAGGGTGCAGCAGCGGGAGCAAAAACCGGAGCGGGAAATGAAGAATCCCGACAGTGGCTGAACGACGGCTTCATCTCCAAAGTCGGTTAAATCGACTACAAGGCCAACTGCAACTAAATCTTCTGCTGCATTTAAGTTACCGGATGTGCTTGGTTGTAGTGGGTCTTCCAGCTCAGAACTTCCCTGAACTCGGCCTCTCAGGTTGAGTGAAGTAACAGTGACCCATGGATCATCTCTGTTCCTAACCCGGGGGTACTTGATATAACAGACCTGTAACATTTAAAAAATTATTTAATTTGTAAATAAGTGTTATTAATACACATGATGATGAATCATTATGAATAATTGATATATTTATATTTAATTACCTGATCGGCCTGAGAAGCAAGAATGAAAGGATCATAATATTGCAACTTTCGCCTCGAATGTACTGATGTAACACCAAATGCATCTGTTCTCACACCTCGATCTGGAGTTTTGTCGTACCAATCACAATAAAAAACAGTACAACGCAATCCAACCATGCCCGGATACTTGATTTCCATAATCTCCCGTATGTTTCCGTAGTATACATCATCTCCAGATGCAGAACAAATGCCAGCATCATAAGTCGTACTCGAACGTCTCCTCTTTTGAGTTGTGAATGCATATCCTCGAGTACAAAATCTCGGATATGACTTCACAACATACTCTGGTCCACGCACCATCTCGCGTATCCAATCGTCAAATGTTTCACCTCTGGTCATACCAGCAGACACCTATTAATAGCACATATATATGTTATATCAATATATGTGAATTAATATAAATATGTGATAAATAATATTTTAATTTGTTTAAAGCACTCACATAAGTAAGCATCCATCCAGAAAATTCTCTCTGCTTCAGTTCTTCAAGTTCCTCCTCTGTGGCGTATCTATATTCGAACCGCTTTTCTGCCATGAAAATCTTGTACATATGTTGACAATAATATAATTAATTAAGATTTAAATTTCAACTTGTTAAAATAAAAATTTGTAAGCTAATTTATTTACCTTTCATATTAAAGAACATCTTCGCAGTTGGTGAGCAAATATGTTTGCAAATGACTGCGCTCCTGCTCAGTAAGTCGACGGTCCTTTGGTTTTCCGCTAAGTCGTCCAACATCTGTGAAGATGTCTGGAACCGTAACATGATATGTTGCCCGTTCGCCTCTATCATCATGCCGAGCAGGTCTTCTGTTTTTGGTCTGCACTTCTGCTGGAAAGTAGAACTCGGCAAAGTTTGAAGTTTCTAAATTTATCATCTGTGCGATTATAGAACCTTCCACCCTACTATAATTTTTCACCATCTTCTTCAAATGGTACATATACCGCTCATACAAATACATCCATCTATACTGCACAGGACCACCAAGTTCCAATTCTCTTGCCAGGTGAATAACAAGATGCTCCATAACATCAAAAAATGATGGAGGAAATATCTTCTCAAGGTTGCACTGAATCACGGCTATGTTAGTCTTCAAATTTTCAATACCTTCAAGAGTCACTGATCTCGTCCATAAATCGCGGAAGAAAGCACTAATCCCTGCAATTGCTTCATGAACATTCCGTGGTAATAGTTCCTTGAAGGCAAACGGAATGAGGCGCTGCATCATTACATGGCAATCGTGACTCTTCAAGCCGATAAACTTTCCTTCCTTTCTGTCGACACAGTTACGCAAATTAGATGCGTAACCGTCTGGAAATTCCACATCGTTTGAAATCCAATCAAAGAACGCATCTTTTCCCTCTGCATCAAGTCGGTATATGGGAAAAGGAGCCCTACCATTCTCATCAACATGAAGTTCTGAACGAGCACATATATCGACTAAATCCAGTCTTGACTTCAAATTATCCTTTGTTTTACCTTGAACGTTAAGGATCGTGTTCATGAGATTGTCAAAAAAGTTCTTCTCAATATGCATGACATCTAAATTATGCCTCAGCAGATGATCCTTCCAGTATGGCAGATCCCAGAAAATACTCTTTTTGTGCCAGTTATGTAGTTCTCCAACAGCATCTACCGGATAATGCACATGTCCACCTTAGTCTGGCGTCCTTTCTGCACCTAAATCTCTTAGTTGTGTCGACAAATCTGCCCCACAAATTTCCGGAGGTGGACTGTCAAACACCCTCTTGTTCTTCGTAAACAAATTCCTACTCCTACGATATGGATGATCATGTGGTAGGAATCTCCTGTGACAGTCAAACCAACACGTTTTCCTTCCGTGTTTTAGTTGGAAAGCATCAATGTTATCTTGACAATATGGACATGATAGCCATCCATGCGTTGTCCATCCAGATAACATACCATATGCTGGAAAATCACTTATTGTCCACATAAGTACTGCCCGCATTTGAAAGTTTTCTTTACATGAAACATCGTATGTTTCAGCACCTTGAGCCCATAGTTATTGCAACTCATATATTAGTGGCTTAAGAAACACATCAAGTGATCTCTTAGGATGCTCTGGTCCGGGAACGAGAATTGAGAGAAACAAAAACTCTCGTCGCAAGCACAAGTTTGGCGGTAAGTTGTATGGTGTAAGAATGACTGGCCATAGAGAATACTGTCTTTCACTCTTGCCAAACGGGCTGAAACCATCAGTACATAATCCAAGGTAGACATTTCTTCTCTCATACGCAAAGTCGGGATATGTTGATTGGAAATGCTTCCACGCTTTTGCATCTGAAGGATGTCTAATCTCATCATTTGTTGAATGCTCTGCATGCCATCTCATTGGTTGCGCTGTGCGTTCAGACTGATACAACCTCTGCAACCTTTCTGTCAAAGGCAAATACCACATCCTTTTAAATGGCACAGGAACTCTTCCACTCGTATCTTTATAACGAGCATTTCCACAAAATTTGCATGTAACCCGCTGTTCATCCGCCCTCCAATAAATCATGCAGTATCGCTGCATACATCTATTACCTGATACGATAAACCAAGACCAGCTACCAGTTTTTGAACCTCGTAGTATGAACCAGTGGCTACATTATCCTCAGATAGAATACCTTTTACAAAATCAGCAATCGCATCCACACAGTCTTCAGCCAAATTATAATATGTTTTAATGTCCATCAGTCTTGTTGCAGATGATAAAGCTGAATGACCATCTCTGCAACCTTTGTACAAGGGTTGCTTTCCAGCATCCAACATATCATAAAATCTCATAGCTTCTGCATTGGGTAAATCTTCCCCTCTAAAACGATTATTTACTATCTGCTCAGTACCTACACCATAATCTACATCCATTCTATATGATTCTTCTAACCTAACCGCAGGCTGAGGTTCGCTAGTACTACCATATTCATAATCAGTTTCTCCATGATGATACCAAATTTTGTAACTTCGTGTAAACCCATTCAAATATAGATGAGTCCAAACATTCCACTCTTTAATAATCTTTCTATTTTTACAATTAGAGCAAGGACATCTTAACATACCTGTTTCTGCTTCCGGTTGTCGTTGAACTAACCCCATGAATTCGGTTATACCTCGTTTGTATTCTTCCGTAAGCAATCTCGTGTTCGGATCCAAATGAGGTCGATCGATCCAAGAACGATAATAATTTGAAGAAGACATGTTTTTTTCAATCAAATTCATGTGTAAATATAGTATGTGAGAGGATGAAGAAATGGAGTGAATGAAAAGGTTGGGGGTGCGGGTATTTATAGATGAAATGCTGCCGACAGTACCGAGGAAATTCCGACGGAATACCGACGGCAACGGCTCTTTCCTCGGAATTTCCTCGGAATTTATAAAATCCCCCAACGGCTCTCTAACGGCTATAATATATCCTTGGATATTCGTCGATGTTTTCTGAGGAATATGATTTCCTCGGTATTTCATCGGTATATTCCGAGGAAATTCCGAGGAAACCCAAATTTTAGGTTTTCTCGGAATTTCCTCGGAAATTCGTCGGAATATTCCGAGGATCTCATTTTCCGTCAGAATGTCCGTCAGAATTACGCTGTTTTCTTGTAGTGCTATGATCTTCTCTCCTAAAACTCTCTTCTGAAAATAAGAAAACACAAAAGGTGGCTGAAAGCTCTCTTGCCTCTAAACACTTAGGAAAGTATATAATCTATTAGGTTAAAAACTCGTCAGGGGTATTCTTGTAATTTGGTGAAGTCTTGGGTTTAAAGTCGGCTGCAACTAGGTCGCGCATCCGCGTCTCGGCATCGATCGATGGTACATGATGTACATCGATCGATCATAATCTTCAATCGTCGAGGCGTCTCTTCTGTATCGATCGACGACACTGGATGTGCATCGATCTATTGTCTCTCCTTCATATCGACCTCTAATGGTCAGCTCGGATGAAATCTCATTTAAGCTCCTAAATGCTCCATAATCATCACTTTACTCCAAGATACTTCTTAACCTGAAAACATACCTAATAGGATAGAATATATAGTATATAGATAGTAAAATATGTATATACCATGGATGAAAATGGGTCAAATCTATGGTATATCACCGATCGATACACCTTTTGCTCCGTCGATCGATTATTCTAAAGGAATATCTATCGACGCTTAGTCAAGCTTTACGCGCTGGTTGAATAATGCTCACTATGCTTACTAGATCAGCTTTCACCTTACTCTTACAATCCTTGCTCAATTTGGACGGATTCAGGGTGAGATTCAAATGTTAACTTGTGCCTACAACTACTAGGTCAAGGTTTTAGCTAGCTGAACTAGAAACATGCATTAATGACAATCCTAATAATGAATATCACAAATTAGTAATCTATAGTTGGGGCTAACCTCTCATAACCTATTTAAACCCTAAACCTAACAATAGAACTACTCAGACATAGCTAAGCAATTCATAACAACAAGGTATAAAAACTACATAGATAGATAATAGATAATAATGGAGTTCCAATCACAAATCTGTTTGGATCTTCTCTCCAACTCTACTAAAATTCTAGAAAACCTTTGATGTGATAATAAGAAAACAAGAAAGCACACTTTGGCAAGCTATAAATATTAGTTTAAAACTCGTCTGGGGCAATCTTGTAATTTGGTGAAGTCTTGGGCTCTAAGTTGGCAGGAACAAAATTACCCTAAGGAGTGAATTACTCTCTCAAATAAGAGGTTTAATTGTAGTACTTAGAGATCGAATCCACAAGGATCTAGGGAACCTAATAAATCTAATAAGAGTGATTAAGCTAGTTTGATTATGTTTAAATGTAAATAGCAGGTTGTGAGGAAGGCAGTTGCTCGATTGGCTTGATTGGGTTTTTGGTACTTGAATGAAATAGCTAGACTTCGGGTTTCTATTCAGGTAATTAGGATTATAATCCTACAGATACCTAACAGTTGTATGCATGATATTATAGAGCTCAAACGCTTATTGACAAACCGATCGGCGTTCGCTTTCTAGGTTTGTCTATTGACCAGATCTAAGTGTCGATCGATGATTCTAGAGGAATATCGATCGATACACCTTTTGCTCCGTCGATCGATTATTCTATAGGAATATCGATCGATACTCTCTTAGTCAAGCTTTACCCGGGGGTTGAATAATGCTCACTAGGCTTACTAGATCAGCTTTCGCCTTACTCTAATAATCCTAGCCTAATTAGTACGGATTCAGAGTGTTAACATGTGCCTACAACTCCTAGGTCAAGGTTATATCCAGCTAAACTAGAAACATGCATTAATGACAATCCTAATGATGAATATCATAACTTAGCAATCTATAGTTGGGGCTAATCCCTTATAACTTATTTAAACCCTCATAGCTAAGCAATTCATAACAACAAGGTATAAAAACTGCATAGATAGATAATAGATAATAATGGAGTTCCAATCGCAAATCTCTTTGGATCTTCTCTCCAACTCTACTAAAATCCTAGAAAACCTTTGCTGTGAAAATAAGAAAACAAAAAGCAGACTTTGCCTAAAACACTTTGGCAAGCTATAAATATTAGGTTAAAAACTCGTCTGGGGCAATCTTGTAATTTGGTGAAGTCTTGGTCTCTAAGTTGGCAGGAACCAAACGGGCTTCTGCGCGCTTAGCCCTCGATCGATGTCACAAGGTGTGCATCGATCGATTATTATCTCTAAATGTCGACCATTGATCTTGCTCGACGGTCAGCTCGGATGCTCTCTCCAATTATGTCCAAAATGCTCAAAATCATCACTTTCTCCCAAATCACTCATTATCCTATAAATATACTAAATAGATTATAAAACATCGTAATTAGTTATTTAAACACTTATAAACCATGGCTAAAAGTGGGTAAAATCCTAATCAACGAGTAATTCTCTCAAAGTCAGTGTTCTAGGTTGATTATGTTTAAATTTGATCTCACTCAAATTTCCCTAAAGAGTGAATTACTCTCTCAAATATGAGGTTTAATTATAGTAATTAGGGATCGAATCCACAAAGATCTAGGGAACCTAATAAATCTAATAAGAGTGATTAAGCTAGGTTGATTATGTTTAAACGTAAATAGCAGGTTGTGAGGAATGCAGTTGCTCGATTGGTTTGATTGGGTTTTTGGTACTTAAATGAAATAGCTAGACTTAGGGTTTCTATTCAAGTAATCATGATTATAATCCTACAGATGCCTAACAGTTGTATGCATGATATTATAGAGCTCAAACGCTTATGAACAAAACGATCGGCGTTCGCTTTCTAGGTTTGTCTATTGACCAGATCTAAGTGCCGTTCTAGAGGAATATCGATCGATACACTTTTTGCTCTGTCGATCGATTATTCTATAGGAATATCGATCAATGCTCTCTTAGTCAAGGTTTACGCGCGGGTTGAATAATGCTCACTAGGCTTACTAGATTAGAATTTACCTTACTCTAACAATCCTAGCTCAATTAGGACGGATTCAGGGTGAGATTCAAGTGTTAACTTGCGCCTACAACTCCTAGGTCAAGGTTCTAGCTAGCTAAACTAGAAACATGCATTAATGACAATCCTAATGATGAGTATCACAACTTAGCAATCTATAGTTGGGGCTAATCCATGATAACCTATTTAAACCCTAAACCTAACAACAGGAGTACTCAGACATAGCTAAGCAATTCCTAACAACAAGGTATAAAAACTACATAGATAGATAATAGATAATAATGGAGTTCCAATCACAAAACTCTTTGGATCTTCTCTCCAACTCTACTAAAATCCTAGAAAACCTTTGCTGTGAAAATAAAAACAAGAAGCACACTTTGCCTAAAACACTTTGGCATGCTATAAATATTAGGTTAAAACTCGCCAGGGGCAATTTTGTAATTTGGTAAAATTTTGGGCTCTAAGTCGGCTGGAACCAAACGGGTTTATGTGCGCTTCACTGTCGATCGATGTCACAAGGTGTGCATCGATTGATTATTTATCTCTAAATGTCGACCACTGGTCTTGCTCGATGGTCAGCTCGGATTCTCTCTCTAATTATCTCCAAAATACTCCAAAATCATCTTTTTTTTCCAAATCACTTCTAATCCTATAAATATACTAAATAAACTCTAAAACATAGTAATTGGTTATTAAAACACTTATAAACCATGGTAAAAGTGGATAAAATCTATGGCTTATCACCTGGTCGCCAGATTATGGATGGGATTCCGTATCGCAACGAGATGTCGAGAAGATTAACGTTTTGTTCTGTTAAGTCGAACTGGGAGAAGGGTGCTACGGGGAGTTCATCCTTGATTCCGATTCTCGATTCGAAATAAAAGCAAAAGACGGCCTCAGTCGTTAAGGATTCTCCCGTTTCTCTGAGTTCACACTCGGTTTTTCAGGCAGGCTCGATTGATCCAAAGCGAAAACGACGTCGATCTACGAAGGCTGTTACGTCAAAGCCAGATCGATCCATCCTTGGAGCTTATGGCAACTGGATGAAATTTGTTCATGAAAGTGATGGTCCTTTGTCTGCAAACCGGGAGAGCCTTGTTCATCTTGCTCATTGTACGAGGCCTTGAGGTTGCCACATTTTGGCACTGACTACTCTGGACGAAGAAAAGGCTTATGCCAAGATAGATGTTGCGAACTCGAAAGTTCATATATATCTTTATAGATCTTCGTGTGATTCGTTCTTTAGCGTAATTGAAATATTTTATATTTTCCTATAAAAATCCATGCATAATTCTCTAAAAATATGAAAATGAGTTTTTATACAAAAAAAAACATACAAACAGGAAAATGATCAAAAAAAATCATTGAGGAAATAAAAGATCCTTATACTCTAACTGTATAAATATAGAAATATAAATAATTATTCAAATAAATAATAAAAAAAAATATTATTTTCAAATAATATATTTTTAATTCGAATTTTTTTCTCAAACCTTTTTCAAAATTTTATTTTGAAGTCTGAAACAAATTTTAAAAGTTTATTGTAAATATTATTATTTTTTTTTTAAATCCTTAAGTGCACCCTCAAATTAAATTCTTACATTTAGATTAATTAGCCAAAAAAAATATAAATATATATTTACATATTTAATGAAATATTTAGGTTATTTTGACTTGTTATAGTTATGTCAAAAATAATAATATCACACTAGTGAATTTGTCAAAATCAAACATGTATTCGTTTTGCCAACTTTCTCTATAATTACTTCACATTTTTTTAAGTACAACAACAATTATAGACATAAACCACCCAAGACTAAGAGGGTAGGTAAACTAGTATTTAATAGTATCTAATCATTATTTAGTTAAAAACAATTATGAAAAGTAAAAAGAGAAAGAAAGAAAGATTTTTGACGAGAACTTCAACAAAACAATTAAGATGTTTTTGTTACATGTGTTAGTTTTATTTGTTGAATCTCTTTTAATAGCTAAACATAATTACTTATTAAATTATATTAAAATTGTAATTATTTGCATTTTGAGATATTTTAAGTGACATAATCATGAATGAAAGTAGAACTGGACAAAATATTCGGAAATATTGAACCAATTGTTATTTGTTTTGATTCGAACAAAAAAAATTGGATATCCGAAAAAAAAAATTAATACACAATATCAAGTAAAAAACAAAACAAATCATAATATTTTTAGGAATAGATACCCGAAAGCATATATACATATATTTATGTACATGTTACACAAATATTATCTTGAATATAAGTTTTATAGTGTTTTTATTTAATAAATTCACATGAGTGATATAATGTAGTAATTTATAAGGTTGGTTAACAATCTCTCAATCTCTATTGAATAAGACTCCCTGTCGGATGACAATAAAACTTGCAAATCGAGAGGAATGGTATAGGGCCACAGAGGGATGGCGACTAGAATGTTCCAATAGCTTTTAACCATTGTAATTTGTCATTTGCAATTGGGTCGACCATCTATTTCCCCACGATAACTATCATATAGCATCAAATCTCCACCGAACTTTAACCTCATGCTAAATCCCCACAAAATATAAATTGCAAAGCTATTTCTCCATGAATCAATAGTTCGTAACTTAATTACTCATAGATCATGGTTTAAATTGGTTTATTGGTTTTAATTGGTTTACTCCTAATCAAAAAGCTTAAAATCAATTAAACCAAACCAAAATCCAATTTTTATATATAATTTTTTTTTCTTAAAAAATTTATCATCTTCTTCAGAGGTCTTCCTTCTCCTTTTTCACCAACGTCGTTAATCCTAGCCATGGCCAAAAACTGATCTTCTCTCATGATCAATTTATTGGTGAGAACGAAAGTAGTATTGGAGTCATCCCAAACCTTTCTTAGTACACAATACCGTCACTGGTCTTCCTAAAGCCGATAAGCTTTGTTGCTCGCGGCGTTTCTCCTCCTCTGACCCTTCACTCATCGTCTCTGAGCATCTCCTCAATCCAGGCTATAATCTCTCCTCCTCCATTGCCATTTAATAAAAAACGTAGATATCACCATCGTAAATCCGTCAATATACTGCAGGAGAGACTCGCAGTTTTCGGTATATATGCTTATGTTGCGGACGAATTTGATGGTTTCTGGAGAAAAAGATTATATGGGTTTAATCTAACCGACATGTTGATGAATTAAATGTTGAATTTGGTTTCTGGGTACTTAAGCCTCTCAAAGAAAAGGCATGGGCGGATATCCTTGATGAAGGAGACAATATTGATTGGAAGAAGAATATAAGTTTGATGTTTCTTTGAAAAAAAAAAATACAAAAGAGATTTTAGTACATCACAGAAACATAAGAAGGTTTACGAATTACGGTGGTTCAGGTGGGGAGTTTATGCGTTTTTTTTTTACAACTGAAGAAGGTTTTGTTTTGTTTATCAGAAAACAAAGATACATCACAGGTAGATGGCTGGTAAAAATATATATATAAAAATTGGATTTTGATTTGGTGTAGTTGATTTTAAGTTGTTTGGTTAAGAGAAAACCAATTTAAACAAATAAACCAATTTAAACCGTGGTCTATGTGTAATTAAGTTTTGAACTACTGATTCATGGAGAAATAAGTTTGTAACATTTAATTCATGGAGATTTAGAATGAGGTCATAGTTCGGTGGGGATCTGATGATATATGATAGTTATCACCGTGAAATAGATAGTCCACCCTTTGCAATTTAACGAAAGCGGAAGCATATTAAAGAAACGGGAAGCAGTTCAACAAAGCAAGACAAAGCAGTTTAACAAAGCAGTTTAACAAAGCAAGACAAAGCAGTTTTGGGAATTCTATACACGGGTTCCATGTCAAAGAGGAGCAACTGGCCTCGGCTTCAACTAATTGGCAGAACACGTTTGAGAGCTTGTCAGCTGGCCTCCGGTTGGTCTTTAAAAAGGCTTGCCAGAAACAAGGCTGAACTTTCACTAGGAACCAGCCAATGCGGTTCAGTTTTGGATAAGAGAAGACCATGTGTATTATATAAGCTTTCGAAAGACAAAATCGTGTCTCTTACGATTTTTTTGGAGAGGACAATAATATTTGAGTGAGGATATGACAGTGCCCAAAAAGAAATGTCCACTAACATCGAAGAAATTCTGGCATAGTCATCACCTGGAAAAAGTTTATCAACGGATGAGATATTAGATTATCTATAAATAAGAGAAATAAAAGAGTGTCTAAAACAATTCATTAACCTTTGGGCAAGAAATCGAATTCGACAAAGGTCTCCAGACATTTAGGTAGCAATTCACCAGTATCAACGTAAACATAGATTGACAACTCCCCTTTATAACCCTTGTTGACAAGAGCGTCTTTCATACGGTTACAAAACAATACAGGATCGGCACCAATAGGAATAGGGTAATCAGCAATGTCCCAAAAGACAGATGTCTTAGCGTCTGCAAACGGAAAACGATTAAACAATTACTAGGAGAAGGAAGAAAAAAAAGAAATCAAATTTACTATGACAGATCGACGATAAGAAACACTAGTTTTACGATGACAGACCTATCAGATGAAATCTAATTCAGATCCCCGCCGGAAAATTATAAGCAAGAGGTAGAGATACAGAGAGATCTTACTTTCGAATATTACTACCGGCGTAGGCACGGGTTTGCAGGTAAACTGCGGATTAGAAATCATTTCGGTATATCGCGGATCGGATGTGCCTTCGTCCATAACCATGTTGAAAGACTGCGGAAAAGGCTTGCTTTCGTCCATCTAGGGTTCGCTCAGGGTTTGTGCCTCCCGTCGTTGTCTATTTATCTAATCTCTCTCTCTTTATATATATATATAATATATGTCACTGGGCTTGTTCAGTTCGGGCAGATGGCCCAGATCTAAACCCAATAAAGCAGCCTATATAGTTTTAAGTCCGACCAGTTCTTTTTTTTTGTCAACACAGCCATAAAAAAAACTTAATAATTTGCCTTTTTTAGAAAAAAATCATAACTCGCACTAAACTATATTTGCGAAGTGATTTACCACATGTCATTTCTACAATAAATTTTACAAAACAAATTTGACATAGCTACTGAAATTGATGACATGTCTTATCGCTTAATATGACATGGACAATTGCATTTAATGTTAATTTATATTTTTGGTAAACTTTTTAAAATATGGTAATAACTCATATATTACATTTAATTTCAATTTATGTTTTTGGAATTTTTTTTAGAATATGGAAATAACTCATAAATCATCATTAAAGTAAATATATTCAAATATGACATTATAAATTTCGAAAATAATTTAATTATATATTTTAAAATTATACAATTTTATTACTAAAATTTTCAAAAATGTATACAATTTTTTTAGAAAATTATAAAAATCTAATCGTAAAATCATTATTTTCTTATATATCTACAAATTTTATAAATATTGATTAATTTTAATTTTTGGTAATTATGCAACTTTTACAATTTATTTAATATATATAATTAAAATAAATAGATAGAAAAATCTATCTAAGATTATAATTTCAAATATATACATGCACATTCTTAAATATTGTTTTTATGTTTAATTAAATCAAATTTATATTAAAATATTGATACGAAAAAAGAAAATTTATAATATTAATAAAATTTTATTTTAAAATATAATTTATATTTATCTGTTAAAAAATATTTTAAATTTTTCTACTGCACATGGTGCAGTGCACATGGTGCAGTGCACATGGTGCAGTGCACATGGTGCAGGAAGACACCTAGTTTTATTTAAATAACTAGTGTTTGATCTAGTACTACTTACAGGTAAATAATTTCTTAATTTACATATGTATTAAGAGTACAATTCATGGATGTAAGATTCGCTGAATAGTATATCTAGAAAATTACAACGACAGTAAGTTAAAATACTTCCATTAACAGTATTACCTTATTTTGTCCATATAGCACGACTGATATGCCATCTTTATGTTTCTTAATATGCTTGAGCTAGTTTTTTTTCTCTTTGATGTATGTCCATAATAAACCAAAAAAGTAACACTGAAACTTCTCATCTTAACTGAAAGAAAAATGTAAAAATATTTACACTAGTGTTTCCATGGTCAATCTATTTGTGGAGACTTACTGTCTTTTTCTAAAAAAAGGCTACGAACCTATCAAACACCCCGATAGTAATCTGAAAAAGGAAAATTAAATAAACAAAAATCAAATCAAATCAAATAAATTGACAAATATAAAAGAGGCTACTGGTTCAATTGAAGAAGCCCAGTTTTGTATATCTCCTCTCTTCCTCGAAAGTCTGAAACTTTCATCACCGTCTTTGTTGTTTTATTTCATACAAAAGTATAAGAGAGTATTACTTTGAGAAGGAGAAAATGAATTTAAAACCAATAGTCAGAAATCTATACCAATCGTTGTCACTACACTAATAACCCAAAAATAGGTTGAGGAGATGACGATGGGAAGAACAAATAGAAAAGATGATTAATTAACTGAAAATGGATATTGTAGACAACGGGAGCTCTAGTAACATCATCTTCCAGTCCGCCTATCACGACATGGGACTGGAAGAAAGCACACTAACGGGGTAAGGTCACCCCACTCGTAGGATTCAGTAGAGAGATCAAGCAAACCACAAGAGATGTCACTTTCCCGGTATACGCTGAAGGGATCAACATGTCAACCAAATTCATGGTCGTCGATTGCAAGTCATCCAACAACATGATACTGGGGCGGGCATGGATCCATGACATGGTAGCCATTGTAGTAACCTTCCTGAAGGGGTAAAACGGTCAAGATTGACAAAGTCAGAATTTGGAGCCAAGCTTTTAGGAATCAAAGAATGATGAGGAATGTTGAGTTTTGATCATTGAAAACATGACATGATTCGAAGAACATAGAAGATTGGTCGAGCATCAACTTGGTGGTCGAATCGTGGGCGATAAGGATCAATCAAGAAGTTTTGGAGTACGAGGTGGTCGTGGGTGAACCATGAGTCGAATATTCCACTCGACCATGGTTAGACAATGTGATAGATTGATCAGAAGGACGTTTTGGGAGAATAACATTTTTGGAGCACGATGTTTTCAGAAAACTTAATAAAATATTATGTTGGGAACATAATATGTCACAAGCAGGATGGGAGTTAAGCAGGATGGGAAGTAAGTACGACGGGATCGAAACACGACGAGAAAACCCGAAATTGGACGAAAACCCTAATTTTGGTATTATATAGTTTTTTTTTGGTGAAGCTGGAGGATCGGAAAATATTTACCATCAAGGTCAGAATTCTGTTTGGAATTTATTAAATACTTTCAGCTCATCAGAACGGACGCGGAAATATATTCGGGATTGATCGCGGGTCGGAAATATGCCGAAAGGGCCGAAATCAGATGAATGGACCGAGAAGCACGAGGTGGCTTCAGGCATGGGATCAGAACGTGGCGGAAACATTCTGGCAGGGTATGTGGTAGTCCTCGGCGTTCGGTTCTCGGTTCGATTCATGTTCGGTTTTTTCCGTTCTTCGGTTCTAGAGGTTTAGGATCCATATAGGAACCGTCCTATTTTCGGTTCGGATCGGTTCACTTATTTTCGGTTCCGGTTCGGTTCGAATATTGAAATTGAAAACCGGCCAAAAACGAAAATATTTTTTGGTTCCTATTCGGTTCGGTTTGTAGTATAATAATCGAACCAAGAACCCGAAAAGAACCGACAAAACCGAAGAACCAAATATTCTTTTACGAATGAAAAAAAAAACAAAAAGTAACCAAAAACCTGAAAAATCCCAAATATAACCGAACATTCTACAAAGACAAAAAATAAACCAGAATAATCCAAAACAAAGTACAAGTAGAAATGCAGAATCATTCAAATTTCAAAGAATAGTAGTTCAAGAAACATAAGTTTCAAACATACGATCTAAACACCATCTCCGAACGTAAGTTCTCAGCTTCTCTAGTCCAACTTCATCTCCAAAGCTTCATATGTAAGAGAAGACTCATAAGAAACATAATTCTAAACACCTAAACATATCATGATTTTCAACTTAAGGGCTTAGAAATGAAAGCATACCAAATCAGTCATAAGGAGCAATCTTCTCAATTTCTCATGACTGATTTGTCTCACGACCCTTTCCTCCTATACAAAACACAATATTAAAAATCTGAAATAGTTATTAGATAAAGTAACACTCAAACTGAAATTTTTTTAAGAATACAAAGTTACCTTGCTCAAGTTCATCTTGTAATTCAACAAATGAAAGCATTTGTTGTATAGTAACAACTCCTTTCTCATTTAACTCACACTTCCGGCACTATTCGGTGCACATCAATACCTCGATCATGTAGTGTGTCAAACAGTTTCTACTAGGTTGTAGATGCGCCCACTTATGCTAAATGCAGATTCAGAAGCTACAGAAGACACTTGCATTGCAAGTACATCCCTTGCTATATCCGACAAAACTGGAAACTTAGAACTATTTATTTTCCACCATCCCAAAATATCATATTCTGTTCCTTTCAAAAAATTTGGATTTTCAACCTTCTCTTTCAGATATAGCTCCACTTCATTACTGGAATCTTGAAATCCGGTTTCATTGACCAAATCTTTTTAGATACAATCCATTCTTCCATATCCTAAATCAACATCTAAGTCCATTTTGTCATCATCACCACCAAAATCTTGAGACCCTTGTCCATTAATACTTGCTGCCTCAGTCGACTGAGAAGCTGTCCCATTTGCAACACTTGATCTGATCAGGTTGTACTCATCAAACAATCGGTTCAACACATCCAAGCACTACAAGAAAACGTCTCATATATAGCATGAGGAAAACGCTATTGAAAGATAGCGCAACGTTATGGCGAACACTGTATCTTCCCCCGCAATCTTTTCTCGGGCACTTTAGATAGCGTTTTTTTGTGTGCTATTTTAATGTATTATTTTGATAGCGTTTATTAGTTATGCAATTGTAATACTTATGATATCATAGAATAAATGCTGTTATAGTTTCAATAAAAATTAAAAAAAATACAATTAAATATATTTAAAAATTTTGTATATTAAAATTGGTTATATGACTAGTATATTAAACTAAAATCAAACTAAACCAAATTTTTGAAAAAGTTAAAGCTACAACTAAAACTTCTGAACCTAAAGTTCTATCTCCTAGTGCCGCACCACACTACGACTCGCATCTCCACAGCACGACGTCTTGCCTCCTCTGTCGTCAAGCTTCTCGCACCAGACTTATAAAGGGAAAATGATGTTAAGCAGAGAGCCATGGAGAGTGATCCTGACAGGGACTCGTTGTGGAAGAGTTGTTATACTCCACGTAATCATGATCACTGTTGGGGTCAAAATCGGTCACGACGGAATCAATGTCTGAAAGTCCGTGTTGAGGTCGAAAACGGTTGCAACGAAGTTAACGTCAAAATCCCCGAAGAAGAAAACGTAGAAACCTTGTTCGACAAATACTTTTTCGAAATAGATTCTTCTTTACGAAAATCTTTGCGGAAGAAACGCGAGTCATTGGACAAGAGCTCGAAGAGGGTCGCTACGCAGCAACCGAACGCATGTTCCGCTCGGTCGCTACGTAGCGACCTAGCTCGAGCCAAAGCTCGATCGCTACGTAGCGACCAAGCTCTTCCGAAACGTCGATACGACATTAGTCCATGCGTTCTTGTCTACCCTTAGATGCTATCTCCCGAAGACCGTAGCGAACCAATTTCACGATTCCCCGCCATTCTAAGTTATCGATCAAATTTTACCGTAAAAACCGTGGAAAGTTCGTTCTTTATCGAAAGAAGCCGTAATAAACGCTTCGAGTCGGAAGACGGCCCAAAGGGACCTAAGACATGACTTGAGGCCCAACTTACGATTTCTTAACCAACAGCCCGTAAGCCGCATGACGGTTTACGCTTGGTTCGCAAGGAAAGATAAATGTCAAGTTTTTGCGGATAAATACGAAATTTTGAAGATAATTACGAAGATCGGAAAAAATGGAATAACTCCATTTTTATGCTATGGCGACTTAAGGGCAGAAGGAGAAAAGCGTAAACCGACCTTGGAGCCAGTATATAAGGAGTCCTAGGCGAGAGGCATGGATAGAGGACTTTTTCGGAGAAAACTTAGCACTTAGAGCAATTAGGCAACTTTCCGTTTTTGCTATTTCGAGCTGTGACTCAACTAGGTTTTGCAGTCTTAGGTTGTTAGAACTAGGAATCTCGCCAACAGCTCTCGTGGCCAAGGCTTCTACCTTGTTGTAACGCTCATACGCAGATTCAGAATAAAACTCCTTTTGCTCTCTTTTACGATTTCTTATTTCTTTTCGTCTTTAGTTGCATTTTCTGATTGCTTAGCGTGTGGTTTAACAGATATCCGGGACCTCTGGGAAATTAGGGTTTTCCTAATTTTCCTAATTTAAACGGAAATCGACAGTGCGAATTTCGGTTCCCACAATCACCATTTTCTGGTTTAGATAAAGAAGAAAGCAATTAAGACTTTTCAAAGCATCATGATCTCTGTAACTATATGCTGTGATGTTAAGATTTACCACTAGTGGTGATTCCATTACGTGTCTTCAGTGATTGAACCTCCGCGCCTCCGAGCTTTACCGAACTCCTCCACATCGCCTCCGAGCTTCACCAAGTAGTACATCCCAATTCAAGTAGAAAACACCACCTAACAAAATACACAGACACACAATATGAGAGCAAAAACTAGAATTTGAACTTAGTAATTTGGCCAAAAGATACCTCTTAAAGTTTGTCAACTGCTTCATCAATTCCTGCAACATCACAAAATTCATCAACCGCATATGTATTCTCTCTGTCTCATCTGTCCTCCTTCTACAATCAACACAAAGCATAAACAATTAGAGCTCAAACAAGGAAGGAAAGAAAGAAGCAGAAGAATCTGAACAAGAAGAACCATAGTCATGACAAGTCGTGTGATCTCCTCCACACCACTCCATCATCTGCTTCTTGATGTGGCTGTTGGTGGAGCTGTGGTTCCAGTTGTGTAGTGTATCATCAAACAAATTGTGCTATGACAATTAGTAGGAACAAGTCAAGAAAATTTAACTCAAATGAAACGAGCCATTAACACAAGTGTTCTCAATTGACATGTAATTTTGAAGTATGAGTAGGAACCGTACCAAAAGACTGAAAATGATTTCACCGCCTTCCTCACAAATCTCAAAGCAGCCACGTCTTGATTGTTACAGCAAACCCAAAAAAAAAGAAAAGAATTATCTAAGGAAAAGCATACATGTTAACTATAATGTGTCAACAATCATGAACATCAAGAAATTATGGAAATATAGGCATGTGCAGTCAAACGATTTACTACCTTCTCAGCATTTAGAGTCACTAAGATCCAGGAACAGCTTCCTCCAGGCCTTTCTTCCCCTGGTTTGCTTCAAGAAAACAATAAGAAACTTCAGTCAGGTAGCGGAAACAGAACATCACACAAATGTAGTAAGAGAAATGGTTAGTTCTTTCTCCCTCAAACATCACCACAACAAGACACACGAAGTACCAAATATCTCAATGCATGACTAAACAAGATTTAGTTTTCTGCAACAAAGTTCTAAAGAAGATGAAGAAGCTTATTTTCATGTACCCACCTGCGAGTAAACAGTAGGATATCAAGAATTAAAACCATCAAAAGTACACATTTTAAGTTTCGAATTCTGAGATTGACATGGATATATGACTCTAACCTTCTGAATTTGATGGTAGAGAGCCAGAAGTATCCAAACTCTTTGTTCATGCTGTTGGGTGTACATTGGTAGCCTTTCCACCATACCATGGAAATCCTCTTTAACTCTCTCCACGAAGGCCATTGGAATATGCTTCCCAACAGATTCAATAGCAACACAACAAAGACAACACAAGAAGATCAATATCTTCTTAAAAACGGTAAGATAAACCCCCAAATTTTGAATACCTAAAAAATTAAATTTGGTTTCATTACCTTTTTGAGTTTCCTGGTCTCCTTCTGTAGATTAACCAGTTTCATCTTCAAATCTATACGAACAAACATGTAAAATTTTGATATATCAAAGCAATTTTGAAGATACAGAGCAGAGAGAGGGAGATAAAGGACTACCAGAAGGAATAAGAGATACTTAAAGAAACACCGCAAGAGCGCCACTAGAGACTTCTAACCCGAACGAATATGTACCGGCTAGGGTTTTCACTTTAGAATCAGCGACTCAGGTTCTGGATCGGAGAATTTCTGGGGTGGCTGTAGAGGATGGATTTAACCATCCCTCAAGGCCCGAAGAACAGACGGCCTGGCCCGCGGAACATTACGACAGGTCGGCTTGACGGCTCGGGACGCCGACTCCTCAGCTGGACCTGAGAGTGCTTTTGGTCGACCGAGCGTCGATTAGGCGCATACAGCTTAACGGCTTACCGAAGCGACATTGGCTTCTCAGCCCAACGAGTTAAAAGCCACAAAAACGACGCGAGCTAGGTCACAAAAGGACACCAAGTCAACTATAAAAGGAGAGAGGGATGCGACGTAAAGAGGATCCGAAATCCCTCACACATACTTGGCGGCTAGATTAGGGTTTTACCTTTACTCTCTCGCCGTACTGTATTTTTCCAGCAAAGCTCTTCGAGCTCCGGTTTCCTTTCTTTTACGCATCTCCTTTCCTTGTAACCGATTCAAAAATTTTCCGACCATCTATAAGACGTCTTTGCTTAACCCACATCTAAAACCAAACGTCTCACCGTTTAGTACCGTTTCCCGATCAAACAGTTGGCGCCCACCGTGGGGCAACTAGCAAAGTAACGTCAACAAGATAGCGACGAGCAACGACGGCTCTTCCTCTAGAGAAGAGCGTGAAGCTCCCGAAACGATGCCTACACCCTTTCCTTCGACTCTGGCGCCGTTACCACCCGCGTCCATAGAAACTATCATGGTGCACCTCGCGCAGCAGGACGCAGCCCAGAAGGCGGCGACCGACCAAATCGGGGCGCTCGCGAAAATCCTAGCCCCTCTCGCTGCGAACGTGGAAGCCTCAACGGCGCAGTACCGACGACATCTGTTTAATACAGATCGAGCAACCGGTGCGATGCCGGCGAATACGAGCACCACTTGTTAAGCCAGCGTTTGAGCTCGTTGGTTAGGAGGAGCCGGATGACTTCTGCGCGGAGTCTTGGTCCCAGTGATTCCATCCCTTCTCCCGCACGATAACCGCGGAACCCGAGGGCTCTTCTTCAACCACGACGTTCATGTAACCCCTTTTCTGGTTGGGTCATCCGCCCGCTGAATGCTGGCGAGGTTCTTAACGGGTGTTGTTTTGTTTGGGCGGGCGTTTGTTTCCCCGCCGCTTCTTTTACCGCCTTCGCCATGGTGTCTTCTTCCATATGTATGAAGTTGTTGGATCGGACGATAGCGTCTGGCACGGATCTCGTCGGATGCCAATAAAGGTCGGCTAGTGACAGTGATTTGATATGGAGGGCGTTCATCAACGATTCCACAGCTATGTGGTCTGGTACGTCGACCTTCAAGACGACAGATTTAAACTTCTCCATGAAATCCCTGAGGCTAGGCCTGTTAGCGTGACTGAGATTCCAGAGATCGGTGGCGGTGGCTTCCTGACGAGTAAACATGATATAGTTCTTGAGGAAAGCCGTCGAGAGGTCGCAAAAGCTGTTGACGGAGTTCTCCTGGAGGCTGGTGAACCAGTTAAGGGCAGGCCCTTCTAGGGCTTTGACGACAAGCTGACAAAAGCCGGCGTCTTTCTCTCCGTTGGAGAGATTTGCGCGTCGCATCGCAATTTTGAAGGATGTGACGTGGGCAGAAGGGTCAGAAATGCCATCGAAGGTCAGAAGACGGAGCTTCTCCATCTTTCGGAGTCGAGTCCCCATTATTTTTTCTAGTAAACGGCTTCCGGAGAGATTTTGCAAGGACACGCTCGATTTGTGGAGCGGACGTCGTTACATTGTGGATCTTAGAGTTGATATCGAGCACCGATTGCTTTAACGCGGCGAGTTCATTTATGGTCTGGGCGGCAAAGTCTGCTTTTTGTTTTCTTATTTTCACAGCAAAGGTTTTCTAGGATTTTAGTAGAGTTGGAGAGAAGATCCAAAGAGATTTGCGATTGGAACTCCATTATTATCTATTATCTATCTATGCAGTTTTTATACCTTGTTGTTATGAATTGCTTAGCTATGAGGGTTTAAATAAGTTATGAGGGATTAGCCCCAACTATAGATTGCTAAGTTATGATATTCATCATTAGGATTGTCATTAATGCATGTTTCTAGTTTAGCTGGCTATAACCTTGACCTAGGAGTTGTAGGCACATGTTAACACTCTGAATCCGTACTAATTAGGCTAGGATTATTAGAGTAAGGCGAAAGCTGATCTAGTAAGCCTAGTGAGCATTATTCAACCCCCGGGTAAAGCTTGACTAAGAGAGCATCGATCGATATTCCTATAGAATAATCGATCGACGGAGCAAAAGGTGTATCGATCGATATTCCTCTAGAATCATCGATCGACACTTAGATCTGGTCAATAGACAAACCTAGAAAGCGAACACCGATCGGTTTGTCAATAAGCGTTTGAGCTCTATAATATCATGCATACAACTGTTAGGTATCTGTAGGATTATAATCCTAATTACCTGAATAGAAACCCGAAGTCTAGCTATTTCATTCAAGTACCAAAAACCCAATCAAGCCAATCGAGCAACTGCCTTCCTCACAACCTGCTATTTACATTTAAACATAATCAAACTAGCTTAATCACTCTTATTAGATTTATTAGGTTCCCTAGATCCTTGTGGATTCGATCTCTAAGTACTACAATTAAACCTCTTATTTGAGAGAGTAATTCACTCCTTAGGGTAATTTGGTTCCTGCCAACTTAGAGCCCAAGACTTCACCAAATTACAAGATTGCCCCAGACGAGTTTTAAACTAATATTTATAGCTTGCCAAAGTGTGCTTTCTTGTTTTCTTATTATCACATCAAAGGTTTTCTAGAATTTTAGTAGAGTTGGAGAAAAGATCCAAACAGATTTGTGATTGGAACTCCATTATTATCTATTACCTATCTATGTAGTTTTTATACCTTGTTGTTATGAATTGCTTAGCTATGTCTGAGTAGTTCTATTGTTAGGTTTAGGGTTTAAATAGGTTATGAGATGTTAGCCCCAACTATAGATTACTAATTTGTGATATTCATTATTAGGATTGTCATTAATGCATGTTTCTAGTTCAGCTAGCTAAAACCTTGACCTAGTAGTTATAGGCACAAGTTAACATTTGAATCTCACCCTGAATCCGTCCAAATTGAGCAAGGATTGTAAGAGTAAGGTGAAAGCTGATCTAGTAAGCATAGTGAGCATTATTCAACCAGCGCGTAAAGCTTGACTAAGCGTCGATAGATATTCCTTTAGAATAATCGATCGACGGAGCAAAAGGTGTATCGATCGGTGATATACCATAGATTTGACCCATTTTCATCCATGGTATATACATATTTTACTATCTATATACTATATATTCTATCCTATTAGGTATGTTTTCAGGTTAAGAAGTATCTTGGAGTAAAGTGATGATTATGGAGCATTTAGGAGCTTAAATGAGATTTCATCCGAGCTGACCATTAGAGGTCGATATGAAGGAGAGACAATAGATCGATGCACATCCAGTGTCGTCGATCGATACAGAAGAGACGCCTCGACGATTGAAGATTATGATCGATCGATGTACATCATGTACCATCGATCGATGCCGAGACGCGGATGCGCGACCTAGTTGCAGCCGACTTTAAACCCAAGACTTCACCAAATTACAAGAATACCCCTGACGAGTTTTTAACCTAATAGATTATATACTTTCCTAAGTGTTTAGAGGCAAGAGAGCTTTCAGCCACTTTTTGTGTTTTCTTATTTTCAGAAGAGAGTTTTAGGAGAGAAGATCATAGCACTACAAGAAAACAGCGTAATTCTGACGGACATTCTGACGGAAAATGAGATCCTCGGAATATTCCGACGAATTTCCGAGGAAATTCCGAGAAAACCCAAAATTTGGGTTTCCTCGGAATTTCCTCGGAATATACCGATGAAATACCGAGGAAATCATATTCCTCAGAAAACATCGACGAATATCCAAGGATATATTATAGCCGTTAGAGAGCCGTTGGGGGATTTTATAAATTCCGAGGAAATTCCGAGGAAAGAGCCATTGCCGTCGGTATTCCGTCGGAATTTCCTCGGTACTGTCGGCAGCATTTCATCTATAAATACCCGCACCCCCAACCTTTTCATTCACTCCATTTCTTCATCCTCTCACATACTATATTTACACACAAATTTGATTGAAAAAAACATGTCTTCTTCAAATTATTATCGTTCTTGGATCGATCGACCTCATTTGGATCCGAACACGAGATTGCTTACGGATGAATACAAACGAGGTATAACCGAATTCATGGGGTTAGTTCAACGACAACCGGAAGCAGAAACATGTATGTTAAGATGTCCTTGCTCTAATTGTAAAAATAGAAAGATTATTAAAGAGTGGAATGTTTGGACTCATCTATATTTGAATAGGTTTACACGAAGTTACAAAATTTGGTATCATCATGGAGAAACTGATTATGAATATGGTAGTACTAGCGAACCTCAGCCTGCGGTTAGGTTAGAAGAATCATATAGAATGGATGTAGATTATGGTGTAGGTACTGAGCAGATGGTAAATAATCGTTTTAGAGGGGAATATTTACCCAATGCAGAAGTTATGAGATTTTATGATATGTTGGATGCTGGAAAGCAACCCTTGTACAAAGGTTGCAGAGATGGTCATTCAGCTTTATCATCTGCAACAAGACTGATGGACATTAAAACATATTATAATTTGGCTGAAGACTGTGTGGATGCGATTGCTGATTTTGTAAAAGGTATTCTATCTGAGGATAATGTAGCCCCTGGTTCATACTACGAGGTTCAAAAACTGGTAGCTGGTCTTGGTTTATCGTATCAGGTAATAGATGTATGCAGCGATACTGCATGATTTATTGGAGGGCGGATGAACAGCGGGTTACATGCAAATTTTGTGGAAATGCTCGTTATAAAGATACGAGTAGAAGAGTTCCTGTGCCATTTAAAAGGATGTGGTATTTGCCTTTGACAGAAAGGTTGCAGAGGTTGTATCAGTCTGAACGCACAGCGCAACCAATGAGATGGCATGCGGAGCATTCAACAAATGATGAGATTAGACATCCTTCAGATGCAAAAGCGTGGAAGCATTTCCAATAAACATATCCCGACTTTGCGTATGAGAGAAGAAATGTCTACCTTGGATTATGTACTGATGGTTTCAGCCCGTTTGGCAAGAGTGAAAGACAATATTCTCTATGGCCAGTCATTCTTACACCATACAACTTACCGCCAAACTTGTGCTTGCGACGAGAGTTTTTGTTTCTCTCAATTCTCGTTCCCGGACCAGAGCATCCTAAGAGATCACTTGATGTGTTTCTTAAGCCACTAATATATGAGTTGCAATAACTATGGGCTCAAGGAGCTGAAACATACACTCAAACTAAGCAATAATCTATCAAATTTTGCATGTTTAAATTACCTATTACTAGATCTAAGATCTCAACTCTCGCATATTGATCTTGAGAAAGTGTCGATCGACGCTATCAATGAGCTGTCGATCGATACACCTTTCAGACCATCGATCGATACAACTACCGAGTTGTCGATCGACGATCCTTCTAGCAAGCTTTAGCGACTAGGTTTGAACTATGTTCACTAGGTTTCTAGATCAACTCTTGTCTTTCTCTAGCAATCCTATAACAATATGAATGGTTCAGGCAATAGACCATGCTCTCGCTTGCGCCTAATTATCCTAACAACATGATTCTAGTTAGCTACTATAAAACACAAGCAGTAAGTTCAATTAAATTGATGGATATCCTAACAACTTAGCAATTATATATTTTGGACAAATCCCTTATCCTATCTAAACCCTAAACCTAACTGGTGGATCTATTTAGACATGAAGTTGTCATAGAAAATCATAGATGAATAGATATAAAACTGTAATAGAATAGATAAAAAAAACCAAAGGAGTTCCAGGAGGAGTCTGAAGGAGTTCCTCCCTTCTATCCTAACCAAAGAGAAACAATAGAATAGAAATCTTAGATAGTGCAGCCATCAACACTGGCTTATAAATAACATAAATATGGTTTCTGGTCGCCAAGGATATTCTGGTAATTTGTGGTTGCTTCTGGGCTTCAGTCGGTCATAAAATATGCTCAGCCTATATTTTGGCATCACTGTTGACCGACACCAATGCTGTTTCATAATCGACAGTCCTTCATCTCATTGACAGGTTCCTCTCGCGAGGCAGACTGATCACTCTTTATTAAAACGGACATAACTTCTGCTATTGGATGCTGATTGACCTCAAACCGGTGGTATTGGAAAGCTAACTCAAAGCTGTATCTTGTGTAAAACTATGGGCTAAATATAACAGTGGGAAGGTTTCTATCCATAGCTAGACATCTGACGCATATGTGCATTTCTGCACCTTAAAAGGCTCCAAAATCACCATATTTCTCCAGAACGTACCTGAACATGTATATACTCTAAATAGACTTTATATAATAGTAATTAGTTATTAAAACACTAATTAACCATGGGTAACAGTGGGTAAAATCCCATGGTCTATTAGGCGTCGTGATGTGGGGTGAGAACATTCTTCTGCTCCTTTGCCGTGAAACTTATTTCGTCCGTACCTATGAGCAGGCGTTTTTGCTTGGCTGCCTCTAGGCCGTGCTTGGCGTTCCAGGTGCTTTTCTTCGCGGCTGCGTGGCTTATGCCGCTGATCTCCGAACCACCCGATATGACATGGATCACTAGGTCTTGTCGAGGTGGCGAGACGGGATCAGCTTCAGTGGGCTTTCCTATTGTCTCCTTGCTTAGATGGCTCTTGGCCTTCTCGGAAAGGAACTCCCTGAGGTGTCCTTTCTTAAGCAACTCGTTGACCTTGATCTTCAGTGTGATGCAGTCCTCCATTTTGTGACTGTGGTCTCGGTGGAAGTCGCACCAGAAACTAGGGTTCTTGAAAGAGTCAGGTGCTTTCATCTTCTGAGGCCACTTTACCTATTGGCCCATCTGCCTCAGAACACTGATCAGCTCCGGCCTTGAGAAGGAGAGGTGAGAGATGTCTGGCCATGTGGACACTGCCATCCCATCCGCCTTCTTGATCGGCCAGTTCTTGTATCTGCCCCGGTTTCGATTTCCGGAATCCCTGGCTAGTCTTCGAGAGGGTTCCTCGTCTCGCTCGGTTTGGTCTGATCTGATTGTCCTGGGATCTTGCTTTTGTTGTGCCTTGCTTCGCTGGCAACATTTTCCTTGCATTTTACCTTTGCGCAGGCTCGAGATAGGACGTCTTCCATGGTTTTGCACTGGTATTTGGTTAACTCCTTATTGAGGTCCCGATCGGGGAGCAAGCCTCTCTTGAAGGCAGAGATAGCAATGGGGATGCTGCATTCGGGAATAGCCACCTTCTCTTCATTGAAGCGGGCTATGTAGCCTCGTAGGGGTTAATATCACTTAAATTATCCTAAAGAGTGATTTATACTCTCTCAAATAACAGGCCGAGTTGTAGTACTTAGGGATCGAATTCACATGGACCTAGGGGACCAATTAGATCTAATAGTTGTATAATTAAGCTAGGCTAATAGTTTATAAATCAGTAAATAAATATAGCAAATCAGTAAATAAAGCAGTCAACAAGTTGAACAAGACAATTGTTCAGCTTGGCAAGGAGTTGTTTGATGGAAGGATGGTTGCTAAATCTACGGTTTCTATTTAGGTAATCATGATTATAATGATATAGAGGCTAATTGTTGCTTGCAAGATATTATAGAACTCAAACAATAACAATAATGTACCAGCTCTCGCTTGTCTAGATTATCTATCACTAGATCTAAGATCTCAGCTCTCGCATGTTGATCTGTAGAAAGTGTCAATCGATTATTCTATAGGAATATCGATCGATACACCTTTCACAATATCGATCGATTAATCTATTGGATCATCGATCGATATCGCTTCTAGCAAGCTTTACGATCGGGTTGAATATGTGTTCACCAGGGTTCCTAAATCAACTCTCGTATGTTCTAGCAATCCTAGCTCAATAGAATTCAGTTCAGAGCAAAGACCAAGCGATGGCATTGTGCCTAATGATTCTAAGATCAGGGTTCTAGTTCATGACTCTAGAACACAAGTAGTAAGAACAATCCTATGATGAATATCTCAACTTAGCAGTTCTATATTTTGGGCTAATCCCTCGTAACCTATCTGAACCCTAAACCTAACAGGTGGATCTATTCAGACATGAAGTTTGTCACATAAATCATAGAAAGAATAGATGAAATTGCAATAAATATAAAACCAAAGACAATTGAGTTCCAGGAGGACTCTGAAAGAGTTCCTCATTTCTCTCCTAACTAAGAACAATGAATTTAAGAAAGCTTAGATAGTGTAGCCGTCAACAATGGCTTATAAATAACATAAATAGGGTTTATGGTCGTCCAAGGGTATTCTGGTAATTTGTGGTTACTTCTGGGCTTTCAGTCGGTCATAAAATATGCTCGGCCCGCATTCTGGCATCCATATCGATCGATGTCAAGAGTGCTGCATCGATCGACATACGTTCATCTTCTCGACAGTTTCCTCTCGCGAGGTAGACTGACCACTCCTCAGAAAAACGGGCATAACCTCTTCTACAAGATGCTGCTTGACCTCAAACCGGTGGCATTGGAAAGCTAACTCAAAGCTCTATCTTGTATGAAAATATGGGATCAATCTAACTGTGGGAAGGTCACAATCCATAGCTAGACATCCGACGCGTCTGTGCAGTTCTGCACCTCAAAAGGCTCCAAAAGACACCAAAATCACCACTTTCCTCCAAATCGTCCCTGAGCCTGTAAACACTCTAAATAAACTCCCAGACTTATCCTTTTGCTTTTCCTCAAGCAAAACAGACTGGCAGTCTCTCTGAAAAAGGTTTGAAAACAGCAGGGATTCACATGATTTAAAACTTAGAATCATCACTCTACAATATTGCAATCCACATCTAAGACATCTTAATCACAAAAGCACATTATACCATATCCTAGCTTAGCAACCAAATTCACCTAGCCAACAACTTAGTAATTCCTGCCTGAAATTCCCCTCTACCAACCTCATTTCTAGCATAAATAAAAGTGCAAGCTTTACCTTAGGAGTATCGATCACAGGATGCAAGGATTTTCAAACAAGTGTCTGGATCTGCAAGTAAAAGTTAGTTCATATCTTTTCTCTCTACTAATTTCTCTCTTCAGTCAAAGTCTGCTTATATTGCAAGATCATTGACCAAGATTGGACAGACTTCCATGAATCAAGCCTTAATGGTGGTTGCCACCAAGTCCTGTTCACTTCTTTTTGACCTATATCCAAGAATTTATGTGAATCGAACCTTGATGATTTCCGCCACCAAGTCCCGTTCGAATTATTTTTGTTGGAATCCTTATGAAGCAAGCCTTAATGGTTGTAGCCACCAAGTCTTGTTCAGATTCCACCTAACCAACACCTATATATATATATATATATATATATATATATTATATATTATTTTTTTCTTTTTCCTTCTTTTTCGTTTTTTTTTTTTAAAATAAATAGCTCTACCTATAAATCTAGGGTCGAAATAGATAGATAAAATGTCATAAATCTACACAAGGCTTTACCTTCCAGACTTGTTTGAAGAATTGATCCAATGTATACCAAGCCTCAAGACTAGCAGTTGTGTCAGGTTTAGTGTTGGAGGTCAGCTCTGATTCCTTCAAACAATCTCAGGAAGTGTGAATAGTTGACAGATTGATCCACTTTAGTATCTTTAGTACTATCTGCAATTAGTAAATCTAGAATGCTGCTAAAGAGTGGTTAGATAACATGCAAAAATCAAATAAGTTCATTATCCCCTTCTTGACTCAACAAAACTCTTTTGAAGACATTTTTATAAGACTCATGAACACACTAATATTAGTAAACATCCCCCCAGACTTAAAGTACACTGTCCCTAGTGTATATCTAGTCGGAGTTATGGTGAAAAATAATCATAAGTACATAATTTATCAAGTAAGAACGATGACCTGCTCAGTGTCAATCGACACAATGAAGTGACATTCGATCGTTGTTGATGAAGTGTTGTCGACTGATAGCGACATGGTCTCATCAGTCGATGGCTAGAGCAATCATTCGACACAATGAAGAGACAATCGATTGTTGGATCTGAACTGCTGTCGATTGATATCGAACTGGTCTCATCGGTCGATATGCTAAGGAATCGTCTACTCGGATCTTTTTTTTTAAATAGCTAACTATTACACAAAATAATAGTAGAACCTCCCCCACACTTTAACAACGCTTTGACCAGTGTTATACATTCTAAGATGGTAGGGAAATAAACCATGAGGACAATATTTAACAAGGTGAAACGTTATACCTGATCACTGATGGTGAGCGGCGATCGATCGATACTCGTGATGCCCTGTCGACCGAAAATGGCCGGTTATCGTCGATCGCTTCTGGTATATCAACTCTTTTTCCTTGGATCTTTTTCCTTTTACCTATCATAAACAAAAACACTAAAAGTCAGTAAAAGATCTTTTTCCTTTTACCTATCATAAACAAAAACACTAAAAGTCAGTAAAAGATAACTAATAAAACATAACTTTTTTTCCGATGAACACTGTCCTGCTACAGTAACACTGCTACAGTAACTCCTGGTTTTTTGCTACAGTGTCGATCGAGTTTTTGCTACAGTGTCGATCGATTTCCTTGCTACAGTGTCGATCGATGCTACAGTGCATCTGCTACAGTGTGGTTGCTACACAACTGTAGTTACTCTTCATCTGTCTTTTTTTTTTGATCTGCAATAAATAAAAACTTGAATCAGTAACAATCTAAACTAAACTGACAGAAATTACCTAATAGTGGGTTGCCTCCCACTCAGTTCTTTGTTATAGTCATTTAGCTTGTCTTTGGAGATCTGATTTAGTCCGGATGAGAATGAGAACATGCTCCAAACAAGTCTCAATGTCTACTCTCTGAAGCTTTATCATTCTTGTGTGAAAGCCTCCTCCATAGACTCTTCTCTTTTGTCTATCATCTCAGCAATAAGGAGTGCTCGAACCTTTGCAAATGGCTTTGAGAAGCATCTGCTGCGCACTCTGGATTTCCTGATACCATCTGAGAAGCGAGGAATTAATGATACTTGAGGACCGTCTTTGATCCTTTTTTCTTCTCCCAATTCCTCCTCTTCTTCCCCCATACTTGTCTGATCGCGTAGTGGTATCTCCATCCCTAAGATTTTCACATACATCGAATTCTTTCTGTTATGATATGCGCCTAGTGTCGATTGACGATGAAGTGGTAGTGTCGATCGATGGTGAAGGTGTAGTATCGATCGATGGTGAAGTGGTAGTGTCGATCGATGGTATCTGGTCGGTGTTGACTGATGATGCTTCTGCTGGGTCCTTATCGACTTCATCTCTAAATCGCAACCCTCTCTGAGAAGCTTCTACGTGCTGATGATAAGCCAATACCTTATTGTAAGAACTGAACTGCATAGTTCAATCAGGTGGAATAGGAGATTCAGCTTCAAATACAGCGGATGGAACCACAATCTTCACAGGATCGTGTATCCTCTTCACTCTTTTGTGAAACCCAGCAGCTTCTTCTGTCCAGATAGGTGGTCTCTGATGTTTAGGGACAGTAAGGTGTCTAGCAATGGGTATCGATCGATATTAGGTGGGTGGTGTCGATCGATAATTGGTTGGCGGTGTCGATCGATGTTGGGTGGGTTTTGATCGATGATGTGAATTTTTTGTCGATCGATCTCAGCAGGTTGGTGTCTATCGATGCTAGCCTTTGAAGTTTCCAGATCTCCTCTCGAAGTGTGTTAATCGTCATCAAGCTTCTTCTCTGAATTCTGATCCATCTCCTCAAGCCATTCCTCCAGCTCTAAGAAGTCTTCCATAGGGGCTTCTTTTTCTACATCGTCGATCGATGTTGAGGTTGTACCCTTGGTAGACGTTGAGGTTGTGTCTTCAGTACCAGCTTCCTCTACTCTGCTCAGCTCTCCAGACACATGTTGTTCATCCCTTTTTGCCATAATGTTGTCGAGCACCTGTATTGGAATCATATACTCCTCATCTAACGATGCCAAGAACCTGTCCCATTTATCATTTTTCTCCGTTTCTTGAATTGCTTCAGCATCATCAAGAAATTTGTAAAGGGAGGCTCTTTCAGTGTCATCCTAGCTGGTTAGATATCCTGGTTGCAGTTGACTGAACCATCTGAATGCATCCCCAGAGATAGAATAGGGGAAGATTTTGCAGAGCATGTGGTATTCAGACACTTCATTCTGCTCACTCCTTGACACGAGATCCTCAAGCTCCTTGATGTGGTTTCTGGGGTCTTGGTGAGGAAGGCCCTGGAAGGGGTCTTGACCTACCCAATCATACCACTCTCGGCTCAGGTCAAAGTCATTCATCTCAGCAACATCAATCACATCGGGGATCACAGCACCCTGAGCATTAATTAACTGTCCTGCGCAGTTGCGAGTGCGACCTTCTTCGTCTCTTAACATCCCATTCTCATCGACCTTAAGAATAAGCACTTCCACCTTCTCTACCTCCAAACAAGTGGTGTCAGACGGCAGATGAATAGTGTCAATCGACGGTTGATAAGCAGTGTCGATCGACGGTTGATGGGCAGTGTTGATCGACTTCAGGTGATCAGTGTCGATTGACGTCAGGTGAACAGTGTCGATCGATGTTGGGTGAACAATGTCGATCGACGTCAGGTGATCAGTGTCGATCGACATCAGGTGAACAGTGTTGATCGACGATGGGTGAACATTATCGATCGACGTTGGATGAACAGTATCGATCGACGCTTGGATTTCTACGCTGCCAATCGCTGCTTGGAGGGTGTCGACTGCCCTCTTAGACTTATGGATCACGCGTTCCAAATCCAGTGGCTCAACTAGTAGGAAGCCTTATTCCCTTGCTGCTTCTGGTACTCATATGTATGCAATAGTAAAACCTAGACTAAATCTAACTAAACAAGATCTAATGGTGATCAAAGCTCCCCGACAACGGCGCCAAATTTGATATAACTCAAATTACCCTAAGGAGCGATTTATACTCTCTCAAATAAGAGGTCGAGTTGTAGTACTTAGGGATCGAATTCACAGGGAGCTAGGGAACCAATTAGATCTAATAGTTATATGATTAAGCTAGGCTAATAGTTTATAAAGCAGTAAATAAATATAGCAAACCAGTAAATAAAGCAGTAAACAAGTTGAACAAGACAATTGTTCAGCTTGGCAAGGAGTTGTTTGATGGAAGAATGGTTCCTAGATCTAGGGTTTCTATTTAGGAAATCATGATTATAATGATATAGAGGCTAATGTTGCCTGCAAGATATTATAGAACTTAAACAATAACAATAATCTACCAGCTCTCGCATGTCTAGATTATCTATCAATAGATCTAAGATCTCATCTCTCGCATGTTGATTTGTAGAAAGTGTCGATCGATTATTTTATAAGATTATCGATCGATACACCTTTCACAACATCGATCGATTAATTTATTAGATCATCGATCGATATCGCTTCTAGCAAGCTTTACGATCGGGTTGAATATGTGTTCACTAGGGTTCCTAAATCAACTCTCGTATGTTTCTAGCAATCCTAGCTTAATAGAATTCAGTTCAGAGAAAAGACCAAGCAATCGCATTGTGCCTAATTATTCCAAGATCAGGGTTCTAGTTCATGACTCTAGAACACAAGCAGTAAGAACAATCCTATGATGAATATCACAACTTAGCAGTTCTATATTTTGGCTAATCCCTCATAACCTATCTGAACCCTAAACCTAACAGGTGGATCTATTCAGACATGAAGTTTGTCACAAAAATCATAGAAAGAATACATGAAATTGCAATAGATATAAAAACCAAAGACAATGGAGTTCCAGGAGGACTCTGAAGGAGTTTCTCCATTCTCTTCTAACTAAGAACAATGAATTCAAGAAAGCTTAGATAGCGTAGCCGGCAACAATGGCTTATAAAATACATAAATAAGGTTTCTGGTCATCCAAGGGTATTCTAGTAATTTATGGTTGCTTCTGGGCTTCAGTCGGTCATAAAATATGCTTGGCCCGCATTCTGGCATCCATATCGATCGATGTCAACAGTTATGCATCGATCGATGTGGGAACCGAAATTCGCACTGCCGATTTCCGTTTAAATTAGGAAAGTAGGAGAATCCTAGTTTCCTAGAGGTCTCGGATATTTGCTAATAAGATAAGATAAGAAATCGAAAAAGTGAGCAAGATAGTTCTTATTCCGAATCTGCGTTTGAGCGTTTACAACAAGGTAAGTGCCTGGGCTACGAGTGCTGTCGGCGAGATTCCTAGTTCTAAAATCCCTAAGACGGCAAAAACCTAATTGAATCGCAGCTCGAATAACAAAAACAGAAAATTGCCTAAAATCGCTCTAAGTGCAAAGTTTGCTGTGTGAAAGTCCTCTTTTCTGCCTCTCGCCTAGGACTCCTTATATACACGAGAATAACAATGATAAAGTATAAGAAATCAAAAAGAGAGCAAAGTAGATCTTATTCCGAATTCACGTTTGAGCGTTACAACAAGGTAAGGGCCTGGGCTACGAGAGCTGTCGGCGAGATTCCTAGTCTAAAACCCTAAGACGGCAATAACCTAGTTGAGTCCCAGCTCAAATAACAAAAACGGAAATATGCCTAAATCGCTCTAAGTGCTAAGTTTTCTCTCAAAAGTCCTCCTTCATGCCTCTCACCTAGGACTCCTTATATACTGGCTCCTTGGTCGGTTTACGCTTTTCCTCTTCTGCCCTTAAGCCGTCATAGCATAAAAAATGGAGATATTCCATTTTTTCCGATCTCCGTAATTATCTTCAAAATTTCGTATTTATCTGTGGAAACTTTGACATTTATCTTTCCTTGGGAACCAAGCGTAAACCGTCATGTGGCTTACAGGCTGTAAGTTAAGAAATCGTAAGTTGGGCCTCGAGTCATGTCTTAGGTCCTTTGGGCCGTCTTCTGAGTCGAAGCGTTTATTACGGCTTCTTTCGATAAAGAACGAACTTTCCGCGTTTTTATCGTAAAGTTTGATCGATGACTTAGAATGGCGGGAAACATGAAATGGGTTCGCTACGGTCTTCGGGAAGATAGGACGAAGGGTAGACG
>NW_026016513.1:0-22486 GCF_020379485.1 Brassica napus | reverse complement strand
TCTGATTATACTTCCATTCTCAAGAAATCTAACCTTTTTGTTGGTGGCACTCATTAGCATAATGCCCCGCCCTTGACATTTGAAGCACTTAACATCTCTAGTTCTTGAACTAGTAATTTCAGCTTTGCCTTTGTCTTTGCTGTATATGCTGCTCGGCTTAGTTTCTTTCTGCTGAGGCTGTCCTTCAGATAGGATGTTTTCTCTTCTTTAGGTGGTGGAACTTAGTGATCCATAGCTGCGTGAGTTACCCTTCCTCTTGAGCTGCTGCTCCCCTAGAATAGCTTTGTGCACATCTCTTCATTCCACATAGTGTTGCATCTCCACATTGTCTTGTATCTCACGGTAAGCCCTCCAAGAAAACTTGCCATAGTGGCTTCTCTATCCTCCAAGATACTAGCTCTAACATCAGCAACTCCATGTCTTGATAGTATTCTCAACAGTTCGTGTTCCTTGGGTAAGTCTTCGCAGCTTTTGATGTAGGTCGCGGTGATAGTGACTTGGAACAAACCGTTTGCGCATGAGTGACTTCATCTCGTGCCATGAATCAACCGGATTCTCTTGGTTAAGCCGTCTCGTAGTTACAAGTTGATCCCACCAACTCAACGATAATCATAAATTGTTGCTGCAATCTTGATCCTTTGGGCATTGGAGTAGTGTTGGCAATTGAAGACAAGCTCGATCTTCTTTTCCCCTTCAAGTAGGCATCTGGATCCACCTTGCCATGGAAGGGTGGAATCTAAGCTTAAGTCCTGAAAGCTTGTCTTTGCGTGACCCCCTTCCATCATGTTCACGCCTTGATCTTCCTCTGCTCAGTTCAGAAGAAGAAACTACTGCGCTCAGTGGGTTGTGCTCAGTTCTATTGCGCGTAGTAGTAGTTGTCGGTCTCTTGTGCCCTGCTGCTTGCCGTACTGGAGTAGGCCGGTTTCTTCTAGACTCATTGCTATGTCCCTGGCCAGTAGCTTGCCTCAACTCTTGTCTCATCTCTCACGTCAAATTCCTTCATGCTAGCCTTGAGCATATCAGCCATAGTAGAGATCATGGTCTGATTCATTTGCTCGGTCATTTGACTCTCAGCATCTTGTTCTTCTTACTAGCTCGGCTTCTTCTTTGATTCTTTCCCCATGGTACCTAGAATCAACAACAAAACTCAACCAGTAAATAATTCCAATAAACTGATCGTAATCAGTAGATGATCAAGGATTTAAACTGAAAAAACTGGCGGTAAAAGAAAACTTGATTACAAGCAAAGAGGATTCAAATCGACAACAAGTAAATCACAATAGAAACGCGATCAAGGTAGGTTTGTTAATCAGATTTCGACGACACAAGTAGATCTAGTTGTTATAGGTGATTTAAAACAGATCACACATCAATTCAGATTCAACAAGAGATCAAATCTGAGAATATGAATCGATAACAATCGGATCTAAAACGCGAAACCTAGATCTATCAATTCAAAACTTCTTAACAATTGATCGACACAAAATGATTAGATCACACAATCAACAACAAGGTTCACAGATCAATCAATGGATATTGCGAAACAAAGAACAGATCAGTTGAAACAAAACGGATCGATCTAAAACTGATCAAGAAGATGAACAGGTTAAATCGAAAAAAGAGAAACGAGTACTTCCCTAACCAGAGATGCTCTGATACCACATAATACGTCCCTAGATTGCTTCTCTGGATAGTATGGGATAGATCCTTGCTAGAACGAATCAAAGACTCAAGCTCTACAAGGTTGTGGATCGATTGGTGACACAAGAGGCTGCGGAAAGGCTCCTTGATACTCCTAAGTGACTAGATCGGATATGACACACCGAGATAGACACTCTTGGGTTGTTGGATACTACACACAACACAAGAACACTCAACAACTCGCGGACAAGCAGTAGAGAGAACAAAGAAAGGTTTATAATGAAAGATGATTGATTATTCATAAAGGGTTCAAAGTACACTTATATAAGAGAAGTTGGAACAGACTCCAAGCTTCTCGAAAACTATCAAGAGAGTAAAGACACACGCTCTCTTGGAAATAGAAACAAGCGACAAGTTTGAAAAAAAAACATGAAATGAAATACATAATATACATAAGGTTGATCCGGGATAAGGTTGGATCGAGATCATCAAAGGGTTTTGAGAAGCAAATCTATGGCCTCGTTAAAAACCTATCTTTGGAAAAACCCATTGGGACAAAACCAAAGATAGGAAAAAGAGCACGCATAGATTGCTTGCTTAGTTGATGATCAGCTTGATGGTGAAGTAGCTTGAATGGTGATAGGTGTCTTGGTTGATCAAGCTTCTACCAAGACATTCCTCTTGCTTCCATGACATCTTAACCAATCCTCCAATAACTTGCGTGAGCTTCCTTGATCTTGATCGAGTCATAGGTCCTTTTGGCAAGGCTGAACATCTCCATCAGTCGGCTTATCCAGATCCTCATCATCTCCCATTAGCTAGTTGGTCCTGATAGGATCAGAAGCTATCCCACTTTCAAATCATGTGATCCCAGTTTTCCTGTGGGAATATGACAGCTTCTTTGTCATTCTAATCAAACCAGGATGAATCGCGATGTAAGAAGCTTGATTTTGATATATAAAGTAATGGAGAATCACCAGGAAGCTGATAAATCTCATAGGAGTTAGGATGAAGAAGCTATCCCACTTTCAAATCAGGTGATCCCAGTTTTCCTGTTTGGGAATATGACAGCTTCTTGTCATTCTAATCAAACCAGGATGAATCGCGATGTAAGAAGCTTGATTTTGATACATAAAGTAGTGGAGAATCACTAGGAAGCTGAATAAATCTCATAGGAGTTAGGATGAAGAAGCTATCCCACTTTCAAATCAGGTGATCCCAGTTTTCCTGTTTGGGAATATGACAGCTTCTTTGTCATTCTAATCAAACCAGGATGAATCGCGATGTAAGAAGCTTGATTTTGATACATAAAGTAAGGAGAATCACCAGGAAGTTGAATAAATCTCATAGGAGTTAGGATGAAGAAGCTATCCCACTTTCAAATCAGGTGATCCCAGTTTTCCTGTTTGGGAATATGACAGCTTCCTTGTCATTCTAATCAAACCAGGATGAATCGCGATGTAAGAAGCTTGATTTTGATACATAAAGTAATGGAGAATCACCAGGAAGTTGAATAAATCTCATAGGAGTTAGGATGAAGAAGCTATCCCACTTTCAAATCAGGTGATCCCAGTTTTCCTGTTTGGGAATATGACAGCTTCTTTGTCATTCTAATCAAACCAGGATGAATCGCGATGTAAGAAGCTTGATTTTGATACATAAAGTAGTGGAGAATCACTAGGAAGTTGAATAAATCTCATAGGAGTTAGGATGAAGAAGCTATCCCACTTTCAAATCAGGTGATCCCAGTTTTCCTGTTTGGGAATATGACAGCTTCTTTGTCATTCTAATCAAACCAGGATGAATCGCGATGTAAGAAGCTTGATTTTGATACATAAAGTAATGGAGAATCACCAGGAAGTTGAATAAATCTCATAGGAGTTAGGATGAAGAAGCTATCCCACTTTCAAATCAGGTGATCCCAGTTTTCCTGTTTGGGAATATGACAGCTTCTTTGTCATTCTAATCAAACCAGGATGAATCGCGATGTAAGAAGCTTGATTTTGATACATAAAGTAGTGGAGAATCACTAGGAAGTTGAATAAATCTCATAGGAGTTAGGATGAAGAAGCTATCCCACTTTCAAATCAGGTGATCCCAGTTTTCCTGTTTGGGAATATGACAGCTTCTTTGTCATTCTAATCAAACCAGGATGAATCGCGATGTAAGAAGCTTGATTTTGATACATAAAGTAATGGAGAATCACTAGGAAGTTGAATAAATCTCATAGGAGTTAGGATGAAGAAGCTATCCCACTTTCAAATCAGGTGATCCCAGTTTTCCTGTTTGGGAATATGACAGCTTCTTTGTCATTCTAATCAAACCAGGATGAATCGCGATGTAAGAAGCTTGATTTTGATACATAAAGTAGTGGAGAATCACTAGGAAGCTGAATAAATCTCATAGGAGTTAGGATGAAGAAGCTATCCCACTTTCAAATCAGGTGATCCCAGTTTTCCTGTTTGGGAATATGACAGCTTCTTTGTCATTCTAATCAAACCAGGATGAATCGCGATGTAAGAAGCTTGATTTTGATACATAAAGTAGTGGAGAATCACTAGGAAGTTGAATAAATCTCATAGGAGTTAGGATGAAGAAGCTATCCCACTTTCAAATCAGGTGATCCCAGTTTTCCTGTTTGGGAATATGACAGCTTCTTGTCATTCTAATCAAACCAGGATGAATCGCGATGTAAGAAGCTTGATTTTGATACATAAAGTAATGGAGAATCACTAGGAAGTTGAATAAATCTCATAGGAGTTAGGATGAAGAAGCTATCCCACTTTCAAATCAGGTGATCCCAGTTTTCCTGTTTGGGAATATGACAGCTTCTTGTCATTCTAATCAAACCAGGATGAATCGCGATGTAAGAAGCTTGATTTTGATACATAAAGTAATGGAGAATCACTAGGAAGTTGAATAAATCTCATAGGAGTTAGGATGAAGAAGCTATCCCACTTTCAAATCAGGTGATCCCAGTTTTCCTGTTTGGGAATATGACAGCTTCTTTGTCATTCTAATCAAACCAGGATGAATCGCGATGTAAGAAGCTTGATTTTGATACATAAAGTAGTGGAGAATCACTAGGAAGTTGAATAAATCTCATAGGAGTTAGGATGAAGAAGCTATCCCACTTTCAAATCAGGTGATCCCAGTTTTCCTGTTTGGGAATATGACAGCTTCTTTGTCATTCTAATCAAACCAGGATGAATCGCGATGTAAGAAGCTTGATTTTGATACATAAAGTAGTGGAGAATCACTAGGAAGTTGAATAAATCTCATAGGAGTTAGGATGAAGAAGCTATCCCACTTTCAAATCAGGTGATCCCAGTTTTCCTGTTTGGGAATATGACAGCTTCTTTGTCATTCTAATCAAACCAGGATGAATCGCGATGTAAGAAGCTTGATTTTGATACATAAAGTAATGGAGAATCACTAGGAAGTTGAATAAATCTCATAGGAGTTAGGATGAAGAAGCTATCCCACTTTCAAATCAGGTGATCCCAGTTTTCCTGTTTGGGAATATGACAGCTTCTTTGTCATTCTAATCAAACCAGGATGAATCGCGATGTAAGAAGCTTGATTTTGATACATAAAGTAGTGGAGAATCACCAGGAAGCTGAATAAATCTCATAGGAGTTAGGATGAAGAAGCTATCCCACTTTCAAATCAGGTGATCCCAGTTTTCCTGTTTGGGAATATGACAGCTTCTTTGTCATTCTAATCAAACCAGGATGAATCGCGATGTAAGAAGCTTGATTTTGATACATAAAGTAGTGGAGAATCACCAGGAAGTTGAATAAATCTCATAGGAGTTAGGATGAAGAAGCTATCCCACTTTCAAATCAGGTGATCCCAGTTTTCCTGTTTGGGAATATGACAGCTTCTTTGTCATTCTAATCAAACCAGGATGAATCGCGATGTAAGAAGCTTGATTTTGATACATAAAGTAATGGAGAATCACCAGGAAGTTGAATAAATCTCATAGGAGTTAGGATGAAGAAGCTATCCCACTTTCAAATCAGGTGATCCCAGTTTTCCTGTTTGGGAATATGACAGCTTCTTTGTCATTCTAATCAAACCAGGATGAATCGCGATGTAAGAAGCTTGATTTTGATACATAAAGTAGTGGAGAATCACCAGGAAGTCGAATAAATCTCATAGGAGTTAGGATGAAGAAGCTATCCCACTTTCAAATCAGGTGATCCCAGTTTTCCTGTTTGGGAATATGACAGCTTCTTTGTCATTCTAATCAAACCAGGATGAATCGCGATGTAAGAAGCTTGATTTTGATACATAAAGTAGTGGAGAATCACCAGGAAGCTGAATAAATCTCATAGGAGTTAGGATGAAGAAGCTATCCCACTTTCAAATCAGGTGATCCCAGTTTTCCTGTTTGGGAATATGACAGCTTCTTTGTCATTCTAATCAAACCAGGATGAATCGCGATGTAAGAAGCTTGATTTTGATACATAAAGTAGTGGAGAATCACCAGGAAGCTGAATAAATCTCATAGGAGTTAGGATGAAGAAGCTATCCCACTTTCAAATCAGGTGATCCCAGTTTTCCTGTTTGGGAATATGACAGCTTCTTTGTCATTCTAATCAAACCAGGATGAATCGCGATGTAAGAAGCTTGATTTTGATACATAAAGTAGTGGAGAATCACCAGGAAGCTGAATAAATCTCATAGGAGTTAGGATGAAGAAGCTATCCCACTTTCAAATCAGGTGATCCCAGTTTTCCTGTTTGGGAATATGACAGCTTCTTTGTCATTCTAATCAAACCAGGATGAATCGCGATGTAAGAAGCTTGATTTTGATACATAAAGTAGTGGAGAATCACCAGGAAGTTGAATAAATCTCATAGGAGTTAGGATGAAGAAGCTATCCCACTTTCAAATCAGGTGATCCCAGTTTTCCTGTTTGGGAATATGACAGCTTCTTTGTCATTCTAATCAAACCAGGATGAATCGCGATGTAAGAAGCTTGATTTTGATACATAAAGTAGTGGAGAATCACCAGGAAGCTGAATAAATCTCATAGGAGTTAGGATGAAGAAGCTATCCCACTTTCAAATCAGGTGATCCCAGTTTTCCTGTTTGGGAATATGACAGCTTCTTTGTCATTCTAATCAAACCAGGATGAATCGCGATGTAAGAAGCTTGATTTTGATACATAAAGTAGTGGAGAATCACCAGGAAGCTGAATAAATCTCATAGGAGTTAGGATGAAGAAGCTATCCCACTTTCAAATCAGGTGATCCCAGTTTTCCTGTTTGGGAATATGACAGCTTCTTTGTCATTCTAATCAAACCAGGATGAATCGCGATGTAAGAAGCTTGATTTTGATACATAAAGTAGTGGAGAATCACCAGGAAGTTGAATAAATCTCATAGGAGTTAGGATGAAGAAGCTATCCCACTTTCAAATCAGGTGATCCCAGTTTTCCTGTTTGGGAATATGACAGCTTCTTTGTCATTCTAATCAAACCAGGATGAATCGCGATGTAAGAAGCTTGATTTTGATACATAAAGTAGTGGAGAATCACCAGGAAGTTGAATAAATCTCATAGGAGTTAGGATGAAGAAGCTATCCCACTTTCAAATCAGGTGATCCCAGTTTTCCTGTTTGGGAATATGACAGCTTCTTGTCATTCTAATCAAACCAGGATGAATCGCGATGTAAGAAGCTTGATTTTGATACATAAAGTAGTGGAGAATCACCAGGAAGCTGAATAAATCTCATAGGAGTTAGGATGAAGAAGCTATCCCACTTTCAAATCAGGTGATCCCAGTTTTCCTGTTTGGGAATATGACAGCTTCTTTGTCATTCTAATCAAACCAGGATGAATCGCAATGTAAGAAGGTTGATTTTAATACATAAAGTAATGGAGAATCACTAGGAAGTTGAATAAATCTCATAGGACTTAGGATGAAGAAGCTATCTAATACGTCCCTAGATTGCTTCTCTGGATAGTATGGGATAGATCCTTGCTAGAACGAATCAAAGACTCAAGCTCTACAAGGTTGTGGATCGATTGGTGACACAAGAGGCTGCGGAAAGGCTCCTTGATACTCCTAAGTGACTAGATCGGATATGACACACCGAGATAGACACTCTTGGGTTGTTGGATACTACACACCAACAAGAACACTCAACAACTCGCGGACAAGCAGTAGAGAGAACAAAGAAAGGTTTATAATGAAAGATGATTGATTATTCATAAAGGGTTCAAAGTACACTTATATAAGAGAAGTTGGAACAGACTCCAAGCTTCTCGAAAACTATCAAGAGAGTAAAGGCACACGCTCTCTTGGAAATAGAAACAAAAGACAAGTTTGAAAACATGAAATGAAAGACATAATATAACATAAGGTTGATCCGGGATAAGGTTGGATCGAGATCATCAACTAAGAGTTTTGAGAAGCAAATCTATGGCCTCGTTAAAAACCTATCTTTGGAAAACCCATTGGGACAAAACCAAAGATAGGGAAAAAGAGCACACATAGATTGCTTGCTTAGTTGATGATCAGCTTGATGGTGAAGTAGCTTGAATGGTGATAAGTGTGTCTTGGTTGATCAAGCTTCTACCAAGACATTCCTCTTGCTTCCATGACCTCTTAACCAATCCTCCAATAACTTGCGTGAGCTTCCTTGATCTTGATCGAGTCATAGGTCCTTTAGGCAAGGCTAGAACATCTCCATCAGTCGGCTTATCCAGATCCTCATCATCTCCATTAGATAGTTGGTCCATGATCACATCATCCCCTCCCTCTTGAAAAGGATTTGACCTCAAATCTGGCTCATCTGCAACAAAAGGGATCAAGTCAGTAACATTGAAGCTATCACTTATGTCGTACTTACCTTGCAGATCAAGTTTGTAGGCATTGTCATTGATCCTCTTGGTGACTTCAAAAGGGCCATCAATCCTCGGCATTAGCTTAGACTTCCTCTCTTTTGGAAACCTTTCTTTCCTCAAGTGAACCCATACTTGATCTCCAACTTCAAAGATCATCTCACGCCTTCCCTTGTTGGCTTGTTTGGCGTATTGCTTAGTTTTCTCTTCTAGATTGCGCTTAGCTTGCTCATGAATCTGCTGAACCATCTCAGCTTTCTTTTTCCCATCCATACTAACCCTTTCACACTCAGGTAAAGGTATTAGATCCAAAGGTGAGATGGGATTGAACCCATAAACAATTTCAAACGGAGAAAACTTAGAAGCAGAATGCATAGCATGATTGTATGCAAATTCACAATGAGGTAAGTAATCTTCCCATGATTTCAAGTTCTTTTTGATGAATGCACGCAGGAGAGTACCTAAGGTTCTATTAACTACTTCAGTCTGCCCATCAGTTTGTGGATGACAAGTAGTAGAAAACAATAGCTTAGTTCCTAGTTTAGACCACAATGTTTTCCAAAAGTAGCTAAGGAATTTAGTATCTCTATCTGAAACTATAGTCCTAGGCATTCCATGCAAACGTACCACTTCTTTAAAGAACAAATTAGCTACATGTAATGCATCATCAGTCTTATTGCAAGCTATGAAATGTGCCATTTTAGAGAATCTATCAACAACCACAAAGATAGAATCCTTTCCAGTCCTAGTTCTAGGCAAACCCATAACAAAATCCATAGATATATCATTCCAAGGATGAGTAGGAATAGGCAAAGGAGTATACAAACCGTGAGGTTGAACTTTAGACTTTGCAAGCTTGCAAGTTGTGCACCTTCCACAGATTCTCTCCACATCTCTTTTCATATGCGGCCAATAGAAGTGATCCTGCAAAACTTTAAGGGTTTTTGCTATACCAAAATGACCCATCAAGCTTCCTCCATGGGATTCCTGACAAATAGATCTCTCAAAGAGCAATTAGGCACACATAAACGATTGTCATAGAATAAGAATCCATCATGCCTAAAATAATGTCCTGAAGCATACTTAGCACATGATTTATAAGCTTCTTGAAAGTCAGGATCAGATTCATACATTTCTTTAATCTGCTCAAAGCCTAGCAACTTAGCATCAAGAGTAGTTAAGAGGACATACCTTCGGGATAGTGCATCAGCAACTATATTCTCCTTACCTTGTTTGTATTTGATCACATACGGGAAGGTTTCAATGAATTCTACCCATCTAGCATGTCTCTTGCTGAGCTTACTTTGTCCTTTGAGATACTTGAGAGATTCATGGTCGGTGTGAATGACAAACTCCTTTGGCCAGAGATAATGCTGCCAAGTCTGTAGAGCTCTCACCAAGGCGTAGAGTTCTTTGTCATAAGTGGCATAGTTGAGAGTAGCTCCACTGAGTTTCTCACTGAAGTAAGCAATAGGTCTTTTATCCTGCATCAACACAGCACCAATTCCAATTCCTGAGGCATCACATTCTATTTCAAATGTTTTAGAAAAATCAGGAAGTATGAGAAGAGGAGATTGAGTAAGCTTCTCTTTAAGGAGTTGGAATGCGGCTTCCTGAGCTTCTCCCCACTTGAATCCTACATCCTTCTTGATTATCTCAGTTAGGGGAGCTGCTAGAGTGCTGAAATCCTTCACAAAGCGCCTATAGAAACCTGCCAGTCCATGAAAACTCCTTACTTCTCCCACTGTAGTTGGACTCGGCCACTCTTGTATTGCTTTGATCTTTTCCTGATCCACTTTACACCATCTGCACTTACAACAAAACCTAGAAAGACCAAGTTATCTGTGCAAAAAGTGCACTTCTTTAGATTGGCATATAGCTTTTCCTTTCTCAAAACATCCAAAACAGCCCTAAGATGTTCTATATGATCTTCTAAGCATTTGCTGTAAACTAAGATATCATCAAAGTACACAACAACAAAGATGCCTATGAAAGACCTAAGAATATGATTCATCAATCTCATGAATGTACTAGGCGCATTGGTTAATCCAAATGGCATAACTAACCATTCATACAAGCCATGTTTAGTTTTAAATGCAGTTTTCCACTCATCTCCTTCTTTCATCCTAATCTGATGATATCCACTTTTCAAGTCTATCTTAGAAAAGATGCAAGAACCATGCAATTCATCAAGCATATCATCTAATCTAGGAATAGGGTGGCGATACTTCACTGTTATGTTGTTGATTGCTCTACAATCAACACACATGCGCCAGCTCCCATCTTTCTTTGGCACAAGGAGCACTGGAACTGCACAAGGACTCAAACTTTCTCGGATATGACCCTTCTCCATCAGCTCCTCTACTTGTTTTTGCAGTTCTTTGGTTTCAACTGGATTGGTCCTGTATGCTGGACGGTTGGGCAGTGTAGAACCAGGTACAAAGTCTATTTGGTGCTCAATCCCACGCACTGGAGGCAATCCAATGGGGCTATCTTCTGGAAACACATCTGCATACTTCTGTAAAAGAGAAACTAGTTCACTCGGATGATCCGGTGTGTGATCAGTAATGTTAGAAGAGTCTCTTTAAACATAAGCAAGATAATAGAATTTTGAGAGTAGAGAATTCTTTTGATATCTCCCTGTTTGGCATAGAGGCTGTGATGCTTGTCATGATCAGGTTTGAGATCAATCTCTTTCGCTTTCTTTTTCTGAAGCTGGATTTGATCTTCATGAACCTCTTTAGGAGACAAAGGCACCAGCACAGTCTTCTTTCCGTTGAATTCAAAAGAATGTTTGTTGGTGAAGCCATCATGATTCACACGTCTATCATACTGCCAGGGTCTTCCAAGGAGTATATGACTGGCTTCCATTGGCAACACATCACACAAGACTTCATCTTCATATCTACCAATGGCTATAGGAACCAGTACTTGAGTAGAAACTTTCATCTCGCCCTCCTCATTGAGCCACTGCAATCTGTAGGGTCTTGGGTGTTTCTGAATTTTCAAACCCAATTTCTTCACCATAGTCTCACTGGCTACATTGACACAACTTCCTCCATCAATAATGAGACTGCACACCTTTCCCTGAACCATACACCTTGTGTAGAATAGATTCTCTCGCTGCTCAAACTCTCCATTCTTGGCTTGCACGTTCAAGAGCCTTCTTGTCACCAACAATCTTCCTTTCACGGGTTCTACTTCACTTTCTTCTTCAGACTCCTCATGATCAGAACCAAACTTCTCTTCCTCTGATTCATACTCTCCATTCTCAAGAAGAATCATAACCTTTTTGTTGGTGCACTCATTAGCATAATGCCCACGCCCTTGACATTTGAAGCACTTAACATCTCTAGTTCTTGAACTAGTAATTTCAGCTTTGCCTTTGTCTTTGCTGTATATGCTGCTCGGCTTAGTCTCTTCTTTCTGCTGAGGCTTGCTATCCTTCAGATAGGATGTTTTCTCTTCTTTAGAGTGGTGGAACTTAGACGATCCATAGCTGCGTGAGTTACCCTTCCTCTTGAGCTGCTGCTCCACTAGAATAGCTTTGTGCAACATCTCTTCTATTTCCACATAGTGTTGCATCTCCACATTGTCTTGTATCTCACGGTTAAGCCCTCCAAGAAACCTTGCCATAGTGGCTTCTCTATCCTCCAAGATACTAGCTCTCAACATCAGCAACTCCATGTCTTGATAGTATTCTTCAACAGTTCGTGTTCCTTGGGTAAGTCTTCGCAGCTTTTGATGTAGGTCGCGGTGATAGTGACTTGGAACAAACCGTTTGCGCATGAGTGACTTCATCTCGTGCCATGAATCAACCGGATTCTCTTGGTTAAGCCGTCTAGTAGTTACAAGTTGATCCCACCAACTCAACGCATAATCATAGAATTCAGTTGCTGCAATCTTGATCCTTTGGGCATTGGAGTAGTGTTGGCAATTGAAGACAAGCTCGATCTTCTTTTCCCATTCCAAGTAGGCATCTGGATCCACCTTGCCATGGAAGGGTGGAATCTTAAGCTTAAGTCCTGAAAGCTTGTCTTTGCGTGACCCCCTTCCATCATGTTCACGCCTTGATCTTCCTCTGCTCAGTTCAGAAGAAGAACTACTGCGCTCAGTTGGGTTGTGCTCAGTTCTATTGCGCGAGTAGTAGTTGTCGGTCTCTTGTGAACCCGCATGCTCTTGCCGTACTGGAGTAGGCCGGTTCCTTCTAGACTCATTGCTATGTCCCTGGCCAGTAGCTTGCCTCAACTCTTGTCTCATCTCCTCACGTAATTCCTTCATGCTAGCCTTAAGCATATCAGCCATAGTAGAGATCATGGTCTGATTCATTTGCTCGGTCATTTGATCTCTCAGCATCTTGTTCTTCCTTACTAGCTCGGCTTCTTCTTCTGATTCTTTCCCCATTGGTACCTAGAATCAATAACAACACTCAACCAGTAAATAGTTCCAATAAACTGATCGTAATCAGTAGATGATCAAGAGATTTTAAACTGAAATAAACTGGCGGTAAAAGAAAACTTGATTATCAAGCAAAGAGGATTCAAATCGACAACTTGAAAATCACAATAGAAACGCGATCAGGGTAGGTTTGTTAATCAGATTTCGACGACACACAAGTAGATCTAGTTGTTATAGGTGATTTAAAACAGATCACACGATCAATTAGATTCAAACAAAAGATCAAATCTAGAATATGAATCGATAACAATCGGATCTAAAAACGCGAAACCTAGATCTATCAATTCAAACTCTTAACAATTAGATCGACACAAAATGATTAGATCACACACTCAAACGACCACGGATCACAGATCAATCAATGGATATTGCGAAACAAAGAACAGATCAGTTGAAACAAAACGGATCGATCTAAAAACTGATCAAGAAGATGAACAGGTTAAATCGAAACAAAAGAGAAACGAGTACTTCCCTAACCAGAGATGCTCTGATACCACATAATACGTCCCTAGATTGCTTCTCTGGATAGTATGGGATAGATCCTTGCTAGAACGAATCAAAGACTCAAGCTCTACAAGGTTGTGGATCGATTGGTGACACAAGAGGCTGCGGAAAGGCTCCTTGATACTCCTAAGTGACTAGATCGGATATGACACACCGAGATAGACACTCTTGGGTTGCTGGATACTACACACCAACAAGAACACTCAACAACTCGCGGACAAGCAGTAGAGAGAACAAAGAAAGGTTTTGATAAAAGATAATTGATTATTGATAAGGGGTTCAAAGTACACTTATATAAGAGAAGTTGGAACAGACTCCAAGCTTCTCGAAAACTATCAAGAGAGTAAAGGCACACGCTCTCTTGGAAATAGAAACAAAAGACAAGTTTGAAAACATGAAATGAAAGACATAATATAACATAAGGTTGATCCGGGATAAGGTTGGATCGAGATCATCAACTAAGGGTTTTGAGAAGCAAATCTATGGCCTCGTTAAAAACCTATCTTTGGAAAACCCATTGGGACAAAACCAAAGATAGGGAAAAAGAGCACACATAGTTTGCTTGCTTAGTTGATGATCAGCTTGATGGTGAAGTAGCTTGAATGGTGATAAGTGTGTCTTGGTTGATCAAGCTTCTACCAAGACATTCCTCTTGCTTCCATGACATCTTAACCAATCCTCCAATAACTTGCGTGAGCTTCCTTGATCTTGATCGAGTCATAGGTCCTTTAGGCAAGGCTAGAACATCTCCATCAGTCGGCTTATCCAGATCCTCATCATCTCCATTAGATAGTTGGTCCATGATCACATCACTATCCCACTTTCAAATCAGGTGATCCCAGTTTTCCTGTTTGGGAATATGACAGCTTCTTTGTCATTCTAATCAAACCAGGATGAATCGCGATGTAAGAAGCTTGATTTTGATACATAAAGTAGTGGAGAATCACCAGGAAGTTGAATAAATCTCATAGGAGTTAGGATGAAGAAGCTATCCCACTTTCAAATCAGGTGATCCCAGTTTTCCTGTTTGGGAATATGACAGCTTCTTTGTCATTCTAATCAAACCAGGATGAATCGCGATGTAAGAAGCTTGATTTTGATACATAAAGTAGTGGAGAATCACCAGGAAGTTGAATAAATCTCATAGGAGTTAGGATGAAGAAGCTATCCCACTTTCAAATCAGGTGATCCCAGTTTTCCTGTTTGGGAATATGACAGCTTCTTTGTCATTCTAATCAAACCAGGATGAATCGCGATGTAAGAAGCTTGATTTTGATACATAAAGTAGTGGAGAATCACCAGGAAGTTGAATAAATCTCATAGGAGTTAGGATGAAGAAGCTATCCCACTTTCAAATCAGGTGATCCCAGTTTTCCTGTTTGGGAATATGACAGCTTCTTTGTCATTCTAATCAAACCAGGATGAATCGCGATGTAAGAAGCTTGATTTTGATACATAAAGTAGTGGAGAATCACCAGGAAGTTGAATAAATCTCATAGGAGTTAGGATGAAGAAGCTATCCCACTTTCAAATCAGGTGATCCCAGTTTTCCTGTTTGGGAATATGACAGCTTCTTTGTCATTCTAATCAAACCAGGATGAATCGCGATGTAAGAAGCTTGATTTTGATACATAAAGTAGTGGAGAATCACCAGGAAGCTGAATAAATCTCATAGGAGTTAGGATGAAGAAGCTATCCCACTTTCAAATCAGGTGATCCCAGTTTTCCTGTTTGGGAATATGACAGCTTCTTTGTCATTCTAATCAAACCAGGATGAATCGCGATGTAAGAAGCTTGATTTTGATACATAAAGTAGTGGAGAATCACCAGGAAGCTGAATAAATCTCATAGGAGTTAGGATGAAGAAGCTATCCCACTTTCAAATCAGGTGATCCCAGTTTTCCTGTTTGGGAATATGACAGCTTCTTTGTCATTCTAATCAAACCAGGATGAATCGCGATGTAAGAAGCTTGATTTTGATACATAAAGTAGTGGAGAATCACCAGGAAGTTGAATAAATCTCATAGGAGTTAGGATGAAGAAGCTATCCCACTTTCAAATCAGGTGATCCCAGTTTTCCTGTTTGGGAATATGACAGCTTCTTTGTCATTCTAATCAAACCAGGATGAATCGCGATGTAAGAAGCTTGATTTTGATACATAAAGTAGTGGAGAATCACCAGGAAGTGAATAAATCTCATAGGAGTTAGGATGAAGAAGCTATCCCACTTTCAAATCAGGTGATCCCAGTTTTCCTGTTTGGGAATATGACAGCTTCTTTGTCATTCTAATCAAACCAGGATGAATCGCGATGTAAGAAGCTTGATTTTGATACATAAAGTAGTGGAGAATCACCAGGAAGCTGAATAAATCTCATAGGAGTTAGGATGAAGAAGCTATCCCACTTTCAAATCAGGTGATCCCAGTTTTCCTGTTTGGGAATATGACAGCTTCTTTGTCATTCTAATCAAACCAGGATGAATCGCGATGTAAGAAGCTTGATTTTGATACATAAAGTAGTGGAGAATCACCAGGAAGCTGAATAAATCTCATAGGAGTTAGGATGAAGAAGCTATCCCACTTTCAAATCAGGTGATCCCAGTTTTCCTGTTTGGGAATATGACAGCTTCTTTGTCATTCTAATCAAACCAGGATGAATCGCGATGTAAGAAGCTTGATTTTGATACATAAAGTAGTGGAGAATCACCAGGAAGTTGAATAAATCTCATAGGAGTTAGGATGAAGAAGCTATCCCACTTTCAAATCAGGTGATCCCAGTTTTCCTGTTTGGGAATATGACAGCTTCTTTGTCATTCTAATCAAACCAGGATGAATCGCGATGTAAGAAGCTTGATTTTGATACATAAAGTAGTGGAGAATCACCAGGAAGTTGAATAAATCTCATAGGAGTTAGGATGAAGAAGCTATCCCACTTTCAAATCAGGTGATCCCAGTTTTCCTGTTTGGGAATATGACAGCTTCTTTGTCATTCTAATCAAACCAGGATGAATCGCGATGTAAGAAGCTTGATTTTGATACATAAAGTAGTGGAGAATCACCAGGAAGTGAATAAATCTCATAGGAGTTAGGATGAAGAAGCTATCCCACTTTCAAATCAGGTGATCCCAGTTTTCCTGTTTGGGAATATGACAGCTTCTTTGTCATTCTAATCAAACCAGGATGAATCGCGATGTAAGAAGCTTGATTTTGATACATAAAGTAGTGGAGAATCACCAGGAAGCTGAATAAATCTCATAGGAGTTAGGATGAAGAAGCTATCCCACTTTCAAATCAGGTGATCCCAGTTTTCCTGTTTGGGAATATGACAGCTTCTTTGTCATTCTAATCAAACCAGGATGAATCGCGATGTAAGAAGCTTGATTTTGATACATAAAGTAGTGGAGAATCACCAGGAAGCTGAATAAATCTCATAGGAGTTAGGATGAAGAAGCTATCCCACTTTCAAATCAGGTGATCCCAGTTTTCCTGTTTGGGAATATGACAGCTTCTTTGTCATTCTAATCAAACCAGGATGAATCGCGATGTAAGAAGCTTGATTTTGATACATAAAGTAGTGGAGAATCACCAGGAAGCTGAATAAATCTCATAGGAGTTAGGATGAAGAAGCTATCCCACTTTCAAATCAGGTGATCCCAGTTTTCCTGTTTGGGAATATGACAGCTTCTTTGTCATTCTAATCAAACCAGGATGAATCGCGATGTAAGAAGCTTGATTTTGATACATAAAGTAGTGGAGAATCACCAGGAAGCTGAATAAATCTCATAGGAGTTAGGATGAAGAAGCTATCCCACTTTCAAATCAGGTGATCCCAGTTTTCCTGTTTGGGAATATGACAGCTTCTTTGTCATTCTAATCAAACCAGGATGAATCGCGATGTAAGAAGCTTGATTTTGATACATAAAGTAGTGGAGAATCACCAGGAAGTTGAATAAATCTCATAGGAGTTAGGATGAAGAAGCTATCCCACTTTCAAATCAGGTGATCCCAGTTTTCCTGTTTGGGAATATGACAGCTTCTTTGTCATTCTAATCAAACCAGGATGAATCGCGATGTAAGAAGCTTGATTTTGATACATAAAGTAGTGGAGAATCACCAGGAAGTTGAATAAATCTCATAGGAGTTAGGATGAAGAAGCTATCCCACTTTCAAATCAGGTGATCCCAGTTTTCCTGTTTGGGAATATGACAGCTTCTTTGTCATTCTAATCAAACCAGGATGAATCGCGATGTAAGAAGCTTGATTTTGATACATAAAGTAGTGGAGAATCACTAGGAAGTTGAATAAATCTCATAGGAGTTAGGATGAAGAAGCTATCCCACTTTCAAATCAGGTGATCCCAGTTTTCCTGTTTGGGAATATGACAGCTTCTTTGTCATTCTAATCAAACCAGGATGAATCGCGATGTAAGAAGCTTGATTTTGATACATAAAGTAATGGAGAATCACCAGGAAGTTGAATAAATCTCATAGGAGTTAGGATGAAGAAGCTATCCCACTTTCAAATCAGGTGATCCCAGTTTTCCTGTTTGGGAATATGACAGCTTCTTTGTCATTCTAATCAAACCAGGATGAATCGCGATGTAAGAAGCTTGATTTTGATACATAAAGTAATGGAGAATCACTAGGAAGTTGAATAAATCTCATAGGAGTTAGGATGAAGAAGCTATCCCACTTTCAAATCAGGTGATCCCAGTTTTCCTGTTTGGGAATATGACAGCTTCTTTGTCATTCTAATCAAACCAGGATGAATCGCGATGTAAGAAGCTTGATTTTGATACATAAAGTAGTGGAGAATCACTAGGAAGTTGAATAAATCTCATAGGAGTTAGGATGAAGAAGCTATCCCACTTTCAAATCAGGTGATCCCAGTTTTCCTGTTTGGGAATATGACAGCTTCTTTGTCATTCTAATCAAACCAGGATGAATCGCGATGTAAGAAGCTTGATTTTGATACATAAAGTAATGGAGAATCACTAGGAAGTTGAATAAATCTCATAGGAGTTAGGATGAAGAAGCTATCCCACTTTCAAATCAGGTGATCCCAGTTTTCCTGTTTGGGAATATGACAGCTTCTTTGTCATTCTAATCAAACCAGGATGAATCGCGATGTAAGAAGCTTGATTTTGATACATAAAGTAGTGGAGAATCACTAGGAAGTTGAATAAATCTCATAGGAGTTAGGATGAAGAAGCTATCCCACTTTCAAATCAGGTGATCCCAGTTTTCCTGTTTGGGAATATGACAGCTTCTTTGTCATTCTAATCAAACCAGGATGAATCGCGATGTAAGAAGCTTGATTTTGATACATAAAGTAGTGGAGAATCACTAGGAAGTTGAATAAATCTCATAGGAGTTAGGATGAAGAAGCTATCCCACTTTCAAATCAGGTGATCCCAGTTTTCCTGTTTGGGAATATGACAGCTTCTTTGTCATTCTAATCAAACCAGGATGAATCGCGATGTAAGAAGCTTGATTTTGATACATAAAGTAGTGGAGAATCACCAGGAAGTTGAATAAATCTCATAGGAGTTAGGATGAAGAAGCTATCCCACTTTCAAATCAGGTGATCCCAGTTTTCCTGTTTGGGAATATGACAGCTTCTTTGTCATTCTAATCAAACCAGGATGAATCGCGATGTAAGAAGCTTGATTTTGATACATAAAGTAGTGGAGAATCACTAGGAAGTTGAATAAATCTCATAGGAGTTAGGATGAAGAAGCTATCCCACTTTCAAATCAGGTGATCCCAGTTTTCCTGTTTGGGAATATGACAGCTTCTTTGTCATTCTAATCAAACCAGGATGAATCGCGATGTAAGAAGCTTGATTTTGATACATAAAGTAGTGGAGAATCACTAGGAAGTTGAATAAATCTCATAGGAGTTAGGATGAAGAAGCTATCCCACTTTCAAATCAGGTGATCCCAGTTTTCCTGTTTGGGAATATGACAGCTTCTTTGTCATTCTAATCAAACCAGGATGAATCGCGATGTAAGAAGCTTGATTTTGATACATAAAGTAGTGGAGAATCACCAGGAAGTGAATAAATCTCATAGGAGTTAGGATGAAGAAGCTATCCCACTTTCAAATCAGGTGATCCCAGTTTTCCTGTTTGGGAATATGACAGCTTCTTTGTCATTCTAATCAAACCAGGATGAATCGCGATGTAAGAAGCTTGATTTTGATACATAAAGTAGTGGAGAATCACTAGGAAGTGGAATAAATCTCATAGGAGTTAGGATGAAGAAGCTATCCCACTTTCAAATCAGGTGATCCCAGTTTTCCTGTTTGGGAATATGACAGCTTCTTTGTCATTCTAATCAACCAGGATGAATCGCGATGTAAGAAGCTTGATTTTGATACATAAAGTAATGGAGAATCACTAGGAAGTTGAATAAATCCATAGGAGTTAGGATGAAGAAGCTATCCCACTTTCAAATCAGGTGATCCCAGTTTTCCTGTTTGGGAATATGACAGCTTCCTTGTGATTCTAATCGAACCAGGATGAATCGCGATGTAGAAGCTTGATTTTGATACATAAAGTATGGAGAATCACTAGGAAGTTGAATAAATCTCATAGGAGTTAGGATGAAGAAGCTATCCCACTTTCAAATCAGGTGATCCCCAGTTTCCTGTTTGGGAATATGACAGCTTCTTTGTCATTCTAATCAAACCAGTGAATCGCGATGTAAGAAGCTTGATTTTGATACATAAGTAGTGGAGAATCACTAGGAAGTTGAATAATCTCATAGGAGTTAGGATGAAGAAGCTATCACCTTTCAAATCAGGTGATCCCAGTTTTCCTGTTTGGGAATATGACAGCTTCTTTGTCATTCTAATCAAAACCGGATGAATACGATGTAAGAAGCTTGATTTGATACATAAAAGTATGGAATCACTAGGATTGAATAAATCTCATAGGAGTTAGGATGAAGAAGCTATCCCACTTTCAAATCAGGTGATCCCAGTTTTCCTGTTTTGGAATATGAACGCTTCTTGTCATTCTAATCAAACCAGATGAATCGCGATGTAAGAAGCTTGATTTTAATACTAAAGTAGTGGAGAATCCTAGGAAGTGAATAAATCTCATAGGAGTTAGGATGAAGACTATCCCACTTTCAAATCAGGTGATCCCAGTTTTCCTGTTTTGGAATATGACAGCTTCTTTGTCATTCTAATCAAACCAGGATGAATCGCGATGTAAGAAGGCTGATTTTGATACATAAAGTAATGGAGAATCACTAGGAAGTTGAATAATCTCATAGGAGTTAGGATGAAGAAGCTATCCCACTTTCAAATCAGGTGATCCCAATTTTTCTGTTTGGGAATATGCACCTTTCTTGTCATTCTAATCAACCAGGATGAATCGCGATGTAAGAAGCTTGATTTTGATATAAAGTAGTGGAGAATCACTAGGATTGAATAATCTCATAGGAGTTAATGAAAAGCTAGCTATCCCACTTTCAAATCAGGTGATCCCAGTTTTCCTGTTTGGGAATATGACAGCTTCTTGTCATTCTAATCAAACCAGGATGAATCCGATGTAAGAAGCTTGATTTTAATACATAAAGTAATGGAGAATCACTAGGAAGTTGAATAATCTCATAGGAGTTAGGATGAAGAAGCTATCCCACTTCAAATCAGGGATCCCATTTTTCCTGTTTGGGAATATGACAGCTTCTTTGTCATTCTAATCAAACCGGATGAATCGCGATGTAAAAGCTTGATTTGATACATAAAGTAATGGAGAATCACTAAGGAAGTTGAATAATCTCATAGGAGTTAGGATGAAGAAGCTATCCCACTTTCAAATCAGGTGATCCTAGTTTTTCCTGTTTGGGAATAGAACAGCTTCTTTGTCATTCTAATCAACCAGGATGAATCGCGATTAAGAAGCTTGATTTTGATACATAGTAGTGGAAAATCACCAGGAAGTTTAATAAATCTCATAGGAGTTAGGATGAAGAAGCTATCCATCCCCTTTCAAATCAGGTGATCCCAGTTTTCCTGTTTGGGAATATGACAGCTTCTTTGTCATTCTAATCAAACCAGGATGAATCGCGATGTAAGAAGCTTGATTTTGATACATAAAGTAGTGGAGAATCACTAGGAAGTTGAATAAATCTCATAGGAGTTAGGATGAAGAAGCTATCCCACTTTCAAACCAGGTGATCTCCAGTTTTCCTGTTTGGATATGACAGCTTCTTGTCATTCTAATCAAACCAGGATGAATCGCGATGTAAGAAGCTTGATTTGATACATAAAGTAGTGGAGAATCAAGCCAGGAAGTGATAAATCTCATAGGAGTTAGGATGAAGAAGCTATCCCACTTTCAAATCAGGTGATCCCAGTTTTCCTGTTTTGGAATATGACAGCTTCTTTGTCATTCTAATCAACCCAGATGAATCGCGATGTACGAAGCTTGATTTTGAAACATAAAGTAGTGGAGAATCACTAGGAAGTTGATAAATCTCATAGGAGTTAGATGAAGAAGCTATCCCACTTTCAAATCAGGTGATCCAGTTTTCCTGTTTGGGAATATACAGCTTCTTTGTCATTCTAATCAACATAGGATAATCGCGATGTAAGAGCTTGATTTGATACATAAAGTATGGAGAACACTAGGAATTGAATAAATCTCATAGGAGTTAGGATGAGAAGCTATCCCACTTTCAAATCAGGTGATCCGTTTTCCTGTTTGGAATATGACAGCTTCTTTGTCATTCTAATCAAACCAGGAGAATCGCGAGGTAAGAGCTTGATTGGATACATAAAGTAGTGGAGAATCACTAGGAAGTTGAATAATCTCATAGGAGTTAGTATGAAGGAAGCTATCCCACTTTCAAATCAGGTGATCCCAGTTTTCCTGTTTGGGGAATATGACAGCTCTTTGTCATTCTAATCAAACCAGAATCGCGATGTAAGAAGCTTGATTTTGATATATAAAGTAGTGAGAATCACTAGGAAGTTGAATAATCTCATAGGAGTTAGGATGAAAAAGCTATCCCACT